>NW_028221262.1:0-28222 GCF_045865225.1 Trachurus japonicus | reverse complement strand
TAGAGTAGAGTAGAGTAGAGTAGAGAATACTTTATTCATCCCGAGGAGGGAAATTCATATTAGTGTAGTAGCTCACACGACAATGACACAAAAAAGAAAGAAAGATGGAGCAGGAACCGCCGGGTGGAGCAGGAACCGCCGGATGGAGCAGGAACCGCCGGGTGGAGCAGGAACCGCCGGGTGGAGCAGGGCCGCCGGGTGGAGCAGGAACCGCCGGGAACCGCCGGATGGAGCAGGAACCGCAGGGTGGTGCTTATCTGCCCCACTACTATATTCCTCCATCTTGCAGCAAGGAGAGAGGAGCCGTCCACCACCGCTGCTTTCCTGGTCAGTGAAGGTGCCATGAAGTGGATGATCCAGGCCGTCCAGAATTGCCTCCTCCTTCTTCAGTGCTCTAGTGCCTCAGGATGTTTAGTCATAGGTGTCCATTATCACTTTTTAATGGACACCCAGCAGCCAATCAGAATCGAGGATTCACCCCGACCATGGTATAATATGGCTTATTCGCCAAACACCTTTCAGTGGAAACACCCGCAAATAGCAATTGTACTTTTTGAAATTCATGAAATATCGCTTTTATTTTGCGAAAATCTGTAATAGAAGCTAGTGACTCCAAGGCAGTTGAGGTGTTTGGGAGCCCTATATCATACTTTGAGTTTAGCAGTCTTTCCAGACTTTTGACACCAAAATGAATGTGTGTTAACAGTTATTTAAAGCAGAAGTGAGTGATCCGGTCGTTTTCGCTAATGCTGCGTTCCAGGCAGGCTTTTGAAATCATAAATTACAGCTTCAAGTCACAACTTACGACTTTGTAGCGTTCCAGGCAACCCACTCGTGTTTTTCCGACCTGTTTTACCGGTGAAAGTCACTATAACGGCCACTCGTAACTTCCGACCCGTGAAATCGTACCAGTACGTCTTTTTGTACAGTCTATGTACCAGATCGAACTGGTACGACTTCACAGGTCGGAAAAAAACGAGTTTCCTTGAACGCACCATAACAGTCCTCGTCCCTACGTCGCCACATTCACGGCGTCCCTTGGCTGCACACACAGCCCTGCATGCCGTTCTCTCTCCTCATTGGATAAAAACTGTAGGATACGATAAATGTTTTCTCTTCGGCTCAGAGCAGAGCAGAGTGACTGACAGACCCGTGTTTCAGACCAAACACTCTATGTAAGTGATTGCTGTCGGAAGATATAACTATTTAAGACTTATATTAACACAAATATATCACTTACTTCTGCTTTAAGTGGAGATGAAGCATTAAGAGGAACAATCAAGATGGCGACAAATACTAATGCAATGAGAAAGAGAAGAGAAAGAAGGGGTTGATTTAATTCTCTTTGAGATTAGGCTGTAAACTGACCATGCTACTTTCTGTTCACTTGTCAACAAACCTGTTAGAATTTCAATAAACTTTTTGCACACAGTGACAAAGATTTGACCCAGATAGCACACGTACGTCTGGCCGACGTCGGCCTGAGGTTGGACGTCGGCCCTATAATTTATAACATCTGTCAAGCATCGGCCCATGGGCGAATATCTTCAAATTTGATACTCATTTGTGCCAGCTCATCAAACGTCTCTGGTGCGTCGGCTTTAAGTCGGCCGCAGACCTGCCCACAGACGGCGGGACCTCCTGTCAGTTTGGTCCAGAGACGTCGACGGAGTGCGTTTCAGGTAAGTTACTTGGGATATATTGCCAAAAAAAAGAGAAAAGTTAGGCCTATTTCGTTTATTTTGTAAAAGTTAAAGGTTTCCGGTGAGTGGCGAGGTACAACGCGGTCGAAATAACAGGCTACCAGCACAGGTGCCAGCTTATTTATAACTGTATTTGGCGTTAACGTTAGTTTAACTTAACGTTAGTTTTCTAACATAACGGTTACAGCCGACACCAATAAAATGTTAAGTCCTATTTTTTTTCCCTCTATTGGACGTTATCTGGCTGGAAAAAGGTAGAAGTGACGGGACCGGTAAGCCGTTGTCAAAGCAAAAAAAAAAAAAAAAAAATGCTCCAGAACTAGAGGGGGGGCTGGCCGGCCTGCTGCCCGGGCACAAGGCGCTGGTGTGCGGATGAGTGAAGGAGGGAGACTCGGTCTCTGGAGCTCACCATGGTTACATAGATAGCAGACGCTTTTTAGGCTACATTTTTGTCCTCGCGCTTATGACAGCTGACTTGAGAATGATATTAGGCTACTCTGGTTAACTGTTGAGACAATTGAAATTGGTAAAAACAAATGTGTATGCTTATCAAAATTACAGAAAGAAGTGGCAGGCAGGGAAGTGAAGTTTTACACGATGGCAGAGGGAAAGGGCTTGAGAGTGTGATTGTTGCTGAGATTTAATCAGGTTGATTTGTCAGTGATTTATGACAAGACCGGACACTGCACAGAGCAGCAACCACGAAGACTTGTCATCTCACTGGTCATTAAATAAGACACATTGTTTACTCCAGCACTCCTTAATTCTTTACCAATTCTTTCCTTTTTACTTCGCAGAGCAGTGAGCGAGTGAGCAAGCACCTGATAAACAGCGGATGCGCACCAGATGATTGACCGGGGCAAAAACTGAAACGAGAGGCATACAGAGAGGAAAACACAGCATATCGGCTACAATATAAGGTAGGTAGCCTATGTCCAAAAGGCTTTGTCCTGTCATCACGACGTGAGTGAGGGAGGATGGTGGTTCAAGTTTAGTGATGAGGAAACTGTCACTAGGTGCGTTTCCATTACCCCTTGAAATGCGCAAAACCTAAATATCGAAATTAAAAACTGGTAATGGAAACACCTACATTTCTAAAAAACTCTCAAATATCGCAAAAAAGTTTTTAGTTTTTGAGACGAATCGATACAAACTTGTATCGCAAAAGTGTAATGGAAACACTTTTTCTACACATCACCGGCGTCAGCGGAGTTGTGTGTGTCCACGCTGTGTTGGTTTATGTAACTTGAGGGGACAAATGAACCACATGTTTATTGTCATGCATTGCTGACCTGGGCATCGTTTCTCAATAAATTAGAAAAACCTTTCCTATCATTCTCCTTTTCCGTGCATGGTTGAAGGAGACTGGCTCGCATCCACGTTCCCACTCCCTCCTGCGCCGACATGTCACCTTAAGTCACATAAACCAGTACGGGTGTGTGGACACAACCACCTTGATGTGGTCACACGGGCTTTGCCTTTCAGTAATCAAGCGCTGTTTTCGTCTTTGTTAAAAACAGTAACAGCAACAGCTGTAGGCAGCTGAGATGGCGTAGCCACGAGTGTGCCAGTGCCACCCACAGAGGAAGCTGGCATACCCAAAAATGTGATGCATTTTTTGTTTTTGTTATAGTCTATAGCTTCTAACATGTTATCGATCAGTCAATACATTTGTAAAAATCGCCGTCAGGTGATGCGTTGCGACACCTGCACCGGCTCGCGGAGAAACTGGACTAATGGAATGATTAACGAGTTAAAGGCCAAACCACGCCGTCTTGCCCTTTAAATTGAGAGCTGCGCAGTGCGCACAGGAAAGCAGCGATATCGTTGTCCTCTGCTGCTTTGCGATATAAAACCATCAGGCCAAGCTGTTACATGTGATGAATGATGAGCCCAGTAGTTGTGTTCAGATGGTTAAATAGCTTTGTTGATCATGCGATCAAAGTCATTTAAGCGCCGTTACGCACGCCGCATCTCTCTCGTCCAGTGCGCTCCTCTCCTCTCCTCTCCTCTCCTCTCCTCCCTCTCCAGTACCTGGCTGCTGAGCTCTGGGACCGGGGCTGAGAGACGTCACCGCTTTCATTCCGTAGTGATCCCTCTGGTCAGCGCGTTTAGATCCGAGTGGCCTGAGTGTCCCACACCTGAGCTCTGTGCCATAGCGCGCAGCTCCAGCTCAATGAATGACAGCAGGTCTCCCAGTTACCTGCAGCTGCTGCTCAACACTGATCAGAGCAGCTCACCCTTTGCTGAGGTTTTCTTATGCTGCAGCTCCACAATATGTTTATTTGTCCCTCTCTCTATTAATGCGTCGGATCAAATTTTTATTCTGCGTTTGTATCCGTCCAGCTCTCTGTCCACACTCTCCATGGCGGAAACGGTTACGCGCAAAACCCTCATTTAAATACTGCGGTTTGCGCTGTTGTCATTTAGCATATTACTCATAGTAGATCATTGTGCTTGCCTAATCAGACACGCAAAAGTGTGTTTTTTGAATGACTTTGTTATTGATTTATTTGAGCACGTCATATCCATAAAACCTGTCCCTCTTCAGTCATTTCTAATCGTTAACACACACACACTTTGTACGTGTAGACACTCCGTGACTCTGCTGTTCTGGCCCTGACATCTCTTCCTCATCTTTCTCCTCTTTTTCTTCCTCACCGCAGTTCTCAGCCTCTGCAGATGAAATGAGGAGGGGGGAGCCTAATGCCATTTGATTCGTCAGGGGCCAGCGGAGCCTTCGAGGAGTGAGATGCTGATGAAGAGGACTCACAAGTTATAATCTATTGATGACGGTTTTATTGATTGAATTTATGCTGTTTTGTAGCCTAACCTGAGTGAAGCATGAATAAAGTTTTTTTAAACTTGACTTTTGCCTCTTAATTGTACATGCAGCACACAGGGATTATAATTTATTTATTTATTACGTAGGATTGTAGAATATTGTAGGCTACCTAGTTCAAAAGGCCCGACCTAAATGAATAAAGGTCGTATGAATTATTTATAGGCTAAATATATGGAGCGCCTGGCGCTCCCGCTCCTGCTTTTATTGATCGCCGAGACGTCGGCCGGTGGTCGAGCTCGATCAAAGGCCGACGTCTCGGCGATATCTTGCCAATTAGCAAACGCTCTCCATGCGACGTCTTGGCGACGGAACTTGATGCGTCGGGAATACGTCGGCACGACGTATGTGTGCTATCTGGGGATAGTCTGTTTAGTCTAGGGTGAGGGGTGTCAGCTAGGGCTGCAACTAACGATTATTTTGATAATCGATTAATCTGTCGATTATTTCTTCGATTAGGCTAATCGATTAATCGGATAAAAAAAAAGGCACAAATTTGATTTACATTGTAGGGAAGAGAAGAACGAGAGGAGGAGTTGTTTCTCAGTTTGATCCAGCATGTCACTGGTATCATTTAGCCTATTTCTTTCTCCCTAACTTTATTCAAAAACAGAATGTTATTCCAAATGGACAACATTAGTGCAAAAAATTGCACAAATAAGTTTTTTTTTAAGTTAGTTGAACTGCCCAGAGCTGTTAAACTAATAATAGCCTACATTAAAAAATAATAATAGACAAAATTAATTAGGGCACTGCCTGATTTGCTTACAAGCGGAAGTCTGCAGCATGTGTACATCCAGAGGAAAATTCTGATCAACCCTGAAAGTTGATCATTCACCGGATCAACCGACAACAACCTGACGTTACTCCGACGATTTTCAGTTTGGCTCACAGCCGCTTCCCCGACCAGCCCACGTTCACACCGTGATAAACACCAGTCACCGCGGGGGGACAGGCTGCACCCTCCGGTCAGTCACACACCCACGTTACACACACACACACACACACACAGCAGCGATCTGATGTAAACATCGGTATTAACTGTAATAGCGCCCATCACCATAAAATAAAACGGGTAAATGATGATCAACTCTCTAATCTGAGTCCTCCACACACCGAGCCCTGAGCAGAGGAACGAAAGAAATATTTCTTACATTTACTCCAGGTGTCCAAATCAGTCAGCAGCAGCAGTCATCAAACTCCAACAGTTTTATAATCCATATTATTCCCGTTTGCATCGCGTTCCTCGCGGCCAGCTGCTTCATTCATTTGCATTGTGTGAAAAAAAAGAAAAAAGTTTTAGCTAACGTTAGCGTTAGCTTTAGCTTTAGCTTTAGCTTCAGTGTCCTGACAGGAGAGGCTGACAGAGGAGACAGTGAAGCCTCTCTGCTGCTGGTACCGAGTCCAGACCACCGGTCCAGACAGTCCGTGACCATGTCCGTGACACGCCGCGTCCGAACCGCGCGGACCGTGTCCGTGTGGGAGTAACGTTGGACCAGGAGTAAACAACGCGGTGGGACCGGACAACACAGGTCCGGTTGATCAGAAATACGGCTGTTGCTGCCGCTAAAAACACGTCTTTTTTTTTTTTTTTTACATGATGCAAATGAATGAAACAGGCTGGCCGCCAGGAACGCGATGTAAACGGAAATAATATTAGTGGATTATTGGAGCTGGATGACTGCTGCTGCTGACTGTTTTGGACATGGGTAAAGATAAGAAATATTTTCTTTTTTTCCCTAGCTCTGGGCCAAGTTAATCGCTACCCAACGAATCGATAATCAAATTCGTTGCCAACGAATTTAATAATCGATTTTTATCGATCAGCCTAGTTGTTGCAGCCCTAGTGTCAGCAATGTTTTAATCTGTAATAATGTTTTGACACATGTAGTGGTCTTAACCTATTTGAACACATAAAATATAAATATAAATGTTACATTCCATAAAATAATAGTGTAGCCTAAGTAACTTGGCAAATATACATTAACATGCTACACATACACTATATTACCAAAAGTATTCGCTCACCTGCATTTACTCATTCTATGAACTGAAGTGCCATCCCATTCCTAACTCATAGAATTCAATATGATGTCGGTCCACCTTTTGCAGCTATTACAGCTTCAACTCTTCTGGGAGGACTGTCCACAAGGTTGAGGAGAGTGTTTATAGGAATTTTTGACCATTCTTCCAAAAGCGCATTGGTGAGGTCACACACTGATGTTGGTCGAGAAGGCCTGGCTCTCAGTCTCCGCTCTAATTCATCCCAAAGGTGTTCTATCGGGTTCAGGTCAGGACTCTGTGCAGGCCAGTCAAGTTCATCCACACCAGACTCTGTCATCCACGTCTTTATGGACCTTGCTTTGTGCACTGGTGCACAGTCATGTTGGAAGAGGAAGGGGCCCGCTCCAAACTGTTCCCACAAGGTTGGGAGCATGGAATTGTCCAAAATGTTTTGGTAACCTGAAGCATTCAAAGTTCCTTTCACTGGAACTAAGGGGCCAAGCCCAGCTCCTGAAAAACAACCCCATACCATAATTCCTCCTCCACCAAAGGCCAAGTGATTAGGACACCTGATTCTGATCATTTGAATGGGTGAGCGAATACTTTTGGTAATATAGTGTATGTGTGTATTATACATGTATGTATAGACATTATTTCCTATTATATTATGATATTATTAATTTAATAATGAATTTAAAACTTTGAAACTGTTAAAACAGAATCAAGGGCAACATGCAGTGGTTTTATTATTCTGACCATGTAAAAACATGTTGTAATGTTCTGCATCTGATTGGACAAGATCCATTTGCATTATGATTCAATATGTAAATGAAGAGGAGGTTGAATATTTATTATGAAGTCCACTGTTTCTGCACAGTGGCACAGTAGGCCCTACACATATCCAAACTGATACACAACCTTTCAGGTGAGTAATATGAAACTTTACAAGTTATCAAAGGCTCATGTATTTTTGTTTTGCTTCTTGTCCTGACAATCTAAGATGTTTTCAAAACTGAAATTGAATTTTTAGGAATCTGGATGCATGGAACCAGAACTGAGTGTGAACGGGACCTACACTCTGAATGACATGCATCTCTGCTCTTCATACATATTTAAAAGCAATCCTTCAGTGCTCTGTGTTTTAATATACATTTTACTTGTTTTATTGTCTGTTGTGACTATATGTGGAAACCTCCTTGTGATAATCTCCATCATGTACTTCAAACAGCTCCACACTCCTACTAACTACCTGATCCTTTCTCTGGCTGTGGCTGACCTGCTTGTGGGAGTTTTAGTTTTTCCTTTGAGCATGACATTCACCGTTACCTCATGTTGGTATCATGAAGATTTATTTTGTAAAGTACGAGGCAGCTTTGATGTGACCCTGAGCACAGCTTCGATTTTAAACTTATGTTGTATTTCTATTGACAGATATTACGCAGTGTGCCAGCCTCTCAGTTATAAAATAAAAATAAATGGTCGTGTTACATTGATCATGATCCTGGTGAGCTGGGGACTCGCTGCTCTAATTGGAATTGGCATCATAATTGCAGGTTTCAATCAGGGGAAATGCGAAGAAAGTTGTTTAATTGATGCTCTAATATCAACCACTCTGGGAAGTATTTTCTCCTTTTATATCCCCATCATTATAATGCTCAGTATCTACCTGAAGATTTTCCTTGTTGCACAGAAACAGGTAAACAGCATCCAGAGCACTAACTGCCAGAGCACAAAGTCTGGAGCAGCTGTCAGTAAGATGGAGAGAAAGGCCACAAAAACTCTGGCAACTGTTCTGGGAGTTTTTCTTCTGTGTTGGATGCCTTATGTTCTTTGTATTTTCTTTCAGCCTTTAACATACAGCGCAACACCAATTGCTTTGGTTGAGACTCTTAACTGGCTTACATTGTCCAATTCAATGCTGAATCCATTCATCTATGCTTTCTTTTATAGCTGGTTCAGATCAGCTTTCAGAATGATCATTTCTGGGAAAATATTCCAAGGTGATTTTGCAAACACCAAACTTTATTCTTAACTTTATTCAAACTTTGACAATTTGTTTTTAAAGTTAATATGATTTTATTTGTAAAAGTTCAAATAATGACTATCAAGATTTTGACCAGTATAATATAGAAGATTCCCTGTCATTTTATCTCTTTGTTTAGCAATACTTGGAAGTTAAAATGTTAAGTTACTGCATTTATTTAAACACTATGACTATATTCCTCATCCATTCCCCTCATGTCTGGCGAAGAGCAGCTGCATGAAACGTTACATTTTTCCTGATAATAAATGGACTGCATTTTGGAGCCCTGCGGTGTGCGAGCCTTTCTACTTTCTTTTTAATTCTTGTACGTCTTTGGCTCAGCACCTGCCCTAAGTTTTTGGCACGGATGTGCGTGTGACTTTTTCTTTTTTCTTTTCTTTTTTTCATCCATTCCCCTAACCATGCAAATGGGAGATGGGAGTTTGATTATCTGTAAAGTTTCTTAATCAGCTTGATGTTTTGAGGCATGGCATCTTGATCATGGTTTCACCTCACATTTGTTACAACATGTAATCTCAGACTTAAAATGTGCTCTTGATCTGAGGGAATCAGGTCACAAATGTGATTATCATTTGCTGACTGTACTACACAGTGGATAAACATTAAAGATCCTTTAAAAACACCTACTGTGTGGTCACAATTTTTTAAACCTTTTTTCGACTAATGATGAACATACAGTAAGCTGAAGGTCTATACATTAATATTTAAAATTCACTGACCTAGGGTCACATTAACTTGAAGGATGGTGTCATAACGTGGTTGTGGTTTAGATTATCATTACCTCGATATAGTCTTAAATAAAAGGTCACATCTACCTTAATTAAATACCTATGAGCCACGTTATTAATATGAAACACACAATACCTTACTTTGTGTTTGTGCAAATGTGTCACAAGCATCCTGAGAGTCAATATAATGCAGGTGACCTTCACTAAATACTATGGCTGAATGCGTTCAGTGTCAGAGAACTGAAGCTGCTGCTGCTCTGCCAGCATACTGCTTTCACTACACAGGCTGTGTCGACGTTGTCATAGAACAAACAACAAATCCTCTCAGGGGGATTTTTATGGAATGGTAAACCAGACAAAATAAAGCGTGGTTATCTGTATAATAAGTACAGTCATGGTGGGCTAAAAATGGTGAGTCTAAGAGCACTTAACTTTTCATTGAAAGCATCCCTTGTGCCTAAACTTGTCTCAAAACCTCAGTGGTTTTCGGCAAACCTATTGATGACCTTTCTTTTTTCCAAACAACTTAATCCTTATTTTCAGTTAACTGGTTTTCAGCTTGCTTTATTAAAAAGAAAAACTTTTCCTTATCTATCAGGCTTTTTGGAAGAAGTCATAGTGAGTTGGCTTCAATACCAGTATCATCAACCTAATACCTGTTATGAAATCCAAAATCAACTGTTGTGGTACAATAGTAATATTTTGACTAATGATTTGTGTTTTTTTTAATTAAACCAATGTTTGAAAAGGGCATATTATTTGTAAATTACCTTTTAAATAATAAAGGGGAAATTATGTTTTATGATGAATTTATAGATGTATACAGTAATATCTGTGACTCTTTGACATATAATCAGCTCAGGGCAGCTTTTCCTCAGTTTTGAAAAAACGGAACTGCTATCAAGCCCAAAACAATTAGCTGCCCTGCAATTAAAGATGGGGTAATGGGTAAATAAGAGAGAGAAAAAAAAGTATCAGTTCTATATGTATGAAAAAAAAGCACGATCACAGCCTGAAGCAACAGTGTTCCTGCAAATATAACAAGAGAGGAGCCTGCTTTTAATTTCTGACAGCTGAACATTGCGCTACTTTTAAATATGAAGCTAGAGCAACAAGTTCTGTCATTTTAAATTGTGTTTTATATTGTTTTCATGTATTTCACTGATCAAAATTATTGAATACGAGTGTGTGTTTAATTGAAAGCGAGGCTGGTGTGCGTATGGAAATAGTGGTTTTTTTAGGTGCTGTAGCTACAAGCAAATCTCATATTGTCTCTGTACAAAGACAATAAAGACCTTTTTAAATGTGAAAACAGCGTAGACTTATTCAAGATTTGCATTTGGGTGACACTGACATAACAGGCGAAACATCGAAATTAATTTAGTCATGGCCACATTAAGTGAAGTTATTAACTTTACTGATTATCCATCTGATTATCTGTCCTGCTGCGAGCTTCTTTCAGTGGTGATTGTTATGATTGGATGTTATTACATGTTTGACCGCTAGGCGGCAGTACTGGTTAGTAGTCAGCTTACCGTACCATATAACACAGTAGAGCAAGACTGCATGGAGCCACATGTATGTTGTTGAGAACGTGAGACATTAAACTAAGTTACTTGCTATCAACACGGCCTCATCCTTGGAACACGAACATGACATGGTACCAGGAGTAAACTTGAATGGGCGACATGGATTTAAAACCACCGGAAAGTTTGAAACTAACGGGGAATGTCGACGAGAACTGGCGCACCTTCAAACAGCGGTTTCACCTTTATGTTGCTGCTACGGGACTAGAGGCTAAGCCGGAAGCAAGAAAGGTAGCGCTGCTGGGGAGCGTGCCTATGTTCCCTCAGCCCTATGTTCCCTCTGGACTCTCTCTACCTATCTGGACTCTATCTATCTGGCCTGTCTAGCCTCTACCTGGTCTTTTACTAAACTTAACCAACTCCTTTCTTCATTGCCTAAACCCATCCAATGGTGGGACCAAAGGGCTGTGGGAATAGGGCCTAATTTTCAGTGACAACAAAAGTTAGAAATGAGGGAACATAGGGCTGAGGGAACATAGGGCCTAATTTTCAGTGACGACAAAAGTTAGAAATGAGGGAACATAGGGCTGAGGGAACATAGGGCTGTGGGAACATAGGGATGACCCCGCGCTGCTGCTAACAATAGCAGGGCCACAGGCCATAGAAGTATTTAACCAACCCATAGCGGAGGCTACAGCAAAGGATGCTGAGCTACAGCATGTCATGAAGAACATGGATGAGGGATGGCCAGCTGGTTCATGTCCACAATTTTACCATGTCAGAGGTGAGCTTAGTACTGTGCAGTGACGGCTGGTATCAATGGGCTAGTGGGGCTAAGCCCTCCCTGCATTACACAACAAAAGATGAGGAAAACATATTATATATAGCCTATATTATATTCTCTAAATAACATACAAAAGATTGTTCTAAGTCTTAGTAAAATCGGAACTGGCAACAATATTAAATAGTTGCAAGAATAACACAGGATATCTCTAAATGGGCTAATTTTAATCAGCCCGAGCTCACCGAGTCTGCTCTCATTCATTTTCCGACTGTGGATGATTGACAGGTGCCAGGTCCCGCCCTCGCCATTGACCGACTGTTGGGGCTAATTTCATTCAGCCCACAGGCCGATCGGTTCTGACCAATCAGCAGCGGGCTGACGCAGGGTCAGTGATTGACAGGCGTCATGTCCCGCCCCCTTGATTCACTTGTCATTGGGGCTAATTTCATTTAGCCCAACACCGCTGTTTTCAGACCAATGACAGGAACCGGAGGAGAAGTTGTGTTGTTGTGGGAGGGAGAAGACAGAAACAGCGGCGCTAGGCGCTAGCATCACAGGTAGCATTACTTTACTGCTCTAAACTGTCTTTGCTAACATGAACGAAGTGGAGAATCTAGTTTCTAAACTCACTTGGAGCACCAGACTTAATGACATGGCGATAACAGACCAGAAAGGCCGTCGATATGAGCTGCATATATCGTCTTTTTTTTCTTTTTTTTTTAATTGAGCAATATCGTCGGGTGTGTGTGTGTGTGTGTGTGTGTAGGTGTTTGTGTGCGTGCGTACGTGTGTGTGTGTGTGTGTGTGCGTGCATGCGTGCGTGCGTACGTGTGTGTGTAGGTGTTTGTGTGCGTGCGTACGTGTGTGTGTGTGCGTGCGTGAGAGAGAGAGAGAGAGACACACTGTGTGTGTATGTGAGAGATAACCAGGTGAAGTTTTTTTTTTTTTTTGGACTAGACCCTTCTACTTAATGCAGTGTGTAGGCCTAATTAGTTGCTATACTTTTGTGAGATGGGATAACCCTAACTTTTAGTTGTGTTAACCATTTAATGGGTATCATTTATTTATTAGCCCACCCAACTAATTTGACCACCAGCCGCCACTGGTACTGTGGATGGTCTTCTGTTGAAAAAGGGCAGGATTGTTATTCCACGGGCTTTGAGAATGGACATGTTGCACAGGATACATGAAGGCCATCTCGGCATCGAAAAGTGCAAAAGGAGGGCGAGAGACACGGTTTTCTGGCCTGGACTGAACAAAGACATTGAAACACTTGTAAGTAAATGTGAAACATGCCAGAAACACAGGAACAAGCAGAGCAAAGAGCCTATGGTGGTAGCTGAGGTGCCAACAGCACCATGGCACAAAGTAGGAATGGACTTGTTTCATCTCAGAGGTAAAGACTATTTAGTGGTAATGGATTACTACTCAAACTTCCCTGAGATGGCGCTACTAGCAAGCTCAACATCAACTTGTGTCATAACACATGCTAAATCTATCTTCGCCAGGCATGGCATCCCACACACCGTGGTGAGCGACAATGGCCCCTGCTTCAGCAGCAAAGAATGGCAGAAGTTTGCAGAGCAATATGATTTCAAGCATGTGACGTCAAGCCCACACTATGCACAGTCAAACGGGCAAGCTGAAAAAGGAGTTCACATTCTCAAGCAACTCCTAAAGAAAGCTGCTGACAGTGACTCGGATCCCTATCTGGCTTTATTGAGCTACAGAGCATCACCTCTTCAGTGCGGCCTATCACCAGCTGAACTGCTGATGAAGAGGAAGCTACGAACAACTTTGCCGAGTCATCAAAACGACAAATTAAAGCAAAAGAATCACTCAAAGATTGAACATAAGCTACGACAACAGAAAATGATGCAAAAGTCATTCTATGACAGAACAACCAAGCATCTCCCTCCACTGACTACCAACGACACAGTCAGGATTGAGGATGCTGATGGATGGAGTGCAAAAGCAACTGTCCTGCAAGAAGTTGCTCCACGATCGTACACGGTGAAAACTGATGATGGACAAATCCTCAGACGCAATCGTCGCAGTCTGTTAAAGACTCCTCAAGGGACTGTTGGTGAGCTCAGTGTAACCTGTGGTGAATCTCAGGTAATTCCTACACCTGCTATGGACTGTAACACTGACTCTCACACACCTACTCCAAGTGAACCTGAGTTAAGAAGGTCCACAAGAGAAATCAGAAAGCCTGATAGACTGAACTTATAAACAAAGGAAATTCGATATGCATGTTAAAGATGTTGAACAAAATGTATATTGATTGATGTTGTGAATGTGTTCTAAATGGTCGAGTGTTGGCTTAGATATGAGTTATGCAATCTGATATAAACTGTTTATACTGCTTATGTGTTGCAGAGTTATGCTGAATGAGAAATGGTTAAAATAACTGACACAGCTAATGTGATAATTCCTGTTAATGCATTTTACCTTAGAAAAGGGGGGATGTTATGATTGGATGTTATTACATGTTTGACCGCTAGGCGGCAGTACTGGTTAGTAGTCAGCGTACCGTACCATATAACACAGTAGAGCAAGACTGCATGGAGCCACATGTATGTTGTTGAGAACGTGAGACATTAAACTAAGTTACTTGCTATCAACACGGCCTCATCCTTGGAACACGAACATGACAGTGATGTGACTGTATATAAAAGTAAAGCCTAATATATAATGACCTCCTGACGCTCAGCTCAACGGGTGAGGAGAACAACTGTAGGCAGAGACGCTCAGAGAGAAAGTAAACAGCAGCAGATCAGCGCGATCTCTCGCTCCATACAAACGCTCCGTTCTGATCCAGCTCCACTGGACTTTCAAAGTAAAGGTGACGCCAGCTGTAAATGAGTTAAATAGTGAAACAGCGGCACTTTTATAGCCGGATTAAACTCTGAACATAACCTGGTCGGGACCAGGTTACGCTTAGCTCATAACCTGGTCGGGACCAGATAACAGAGTCGGTGGCTGTCTTCATATGCAAAGACCTGCAGCCGTACAGTGTCATCGAAAACGAGGGTTTTAAGAAGATGGTACACACGCTCGAACCACGATACGCCATACTAACATGCAAACATGACAGAAGTCGTCGTCCCGAAGCTGTACGAAAAGAAAAAGTCCACGGTTTTGGAGTTGTTGAAATCGACAGAGTGGCTCTTACATATGATGGTTGGGTGTCGAGAGCGACGGACTACTACACAACTATTACCTCTCATTTCATTTCTAACGAGTGGGCACTAGTGTCAAATGCAAGGGAGGACAGTGCACGCACATCCAGGACAGTGAGCAGGTGCAGGACAAAAAACAACAAGAAGGAAAAACAGACAGAATGTCCGCACACTGCTATAATCAAGCTCCCAAAAATGTATTAGGACGACGTTTCGACCCCTTGGGTCTTCATCAGGACACTAGTGTCAAATGTTCTGCAGACCAGACTAGAGCCCTACACGAAAGCCACACAGGGAGCAATATAGCAAATCTGTTGAATGAAGCAATGAATGAATGGGGGTTAGTGGAGAAAGTGCCGGCAATTGTCACAGACAATGCTGCTAACATGCTGCTTGCTGTCAGTCTTATTGAGTGTTTGCATGTTGGCTGCTTTGCCCACGTACTCAATTTAGTTTCTCAGGCTGCTCTTAACTCATTGAGTGTACGTCAATCAAAATCCAACACTTGAGTACCAATGACGTACGTCAAATGCTGTTTTCTGCAGCTGGTTAAGGGGGGCGCTCTCGCGCACACTGGCCCTCATTTATCAAACTTGCGCAGGATCAGGTGTAGATTCTGGTGTAAATATCAGTGTACGCCAAGTGTCACGTGTGATTTACTAAAAGTGTGTACGCTGCTGATTTCGGCGTAGAACCGGCGTGGTGGTGATGAATCCGGCGGCTGAAAACGAGCGTCATTTAAATGTCACGCCCCGATATATTCCTGCTTTAGAGGCGTCGCCCTGCCCCTTTTACGACAGGGAGACACGGAAGACGGCCAAGAAGAGGGACTTTACTGGCGTTACCGCGTTGAACAGGGAGAGGGCGGCAACATTAAATATCTGGACATTGATAGATTGATAGATTTTGTGATTGATAAGCGTCATCCCGGTGGATGGAGGCTGCAGACGCACGTGTCACCGACCACGTCAGGAAACCCAGCGATCTCATGAAATGCTCCTGCAGTTTACTAAACACAAGTGACTGAGGAGAAATCATAGGCATATTACTGCTGCGAACGCGACTTTATGACCATCAGCACCGCTGGCATGGTTCAGCTGATGGAGGGATGTGAAACACTGGCCCGATGTCCCGCTGACAGGTCCCGGTGAGTGGGGAAAAAAAAAAAAAACACTCCGCCGCGGAGATCAGCTGCACCTGGACAGGTAGCGGAGCCCCCACCCCCCCTCCCTCTCTCCCCCTCCCCAACCGGGGCTCCGGTGTCCGGCAGAGAGAGAGACTGAGGAGCCGTCCGGTCATGCTCTGGTGCAGGAGATGTTGGAAGTTTGTGTGTGTGATCTAACAATAACAGGTCTGTCTGTCATTGACTGTTTCTGTTTAGACAGCTGATTAACGAGCATCTGTCACATCGTGGTTTTTAATTCATCTCAGTTGCTCAAAATAAAAGTCGAGTTAAATTTTCAACACGGACTTGGTTGTAGCGTTTCTCTTTTTTGGCTACTTTTTAACTTTTTATCAATATAAACAACAACAACATGTGATCCACATCGCTGCGTTATTAGACTATGGTTTAATAATCATTCTGACACAGCAGCACTCGTTCCTGCATGTTCTACGCTGGTTCCAAATGTGCGTACACCTGGTCAGAGCTGGCGTGAGATTTGTGCGTACCGTACGCTCACGCTCAGATTAATAAATGCCGATCCTTGCGGTGAATTTGGTGTACACCCATTTTTTTGGTGTACGCAAGTTTCATAAATGAGGGCCACTGTGAGTAATTTTGGGGCTTCTGGGATGCATAGAAGAAGACAAGTGCGATCAGTAGGAGATAAAAAAGTTGGAAAAAGTTTATATCTCTAGAGAAAAACGACGGGCAGAGCCTGGAACAAGTGTAACGTGGAGCTGGAGGAAAGCTTAGCCATGGATGTTATTAGTATAGCTCCAGCATTAAGTGATTGGAGGAGGCAGGAAAGGTAAACAGATCTAGATGATCAGCACCAAAATGCCGAAGCGAAAGCGGATCGTGGAGTCAGTTTCACCAGTTGCTGTCTGAAACCGACGTGACGACGAACCGGGAGATCAGCGCGGCCGCGTCCAGCAAAGAGGCTGAAGAACGCCATAAAGTCTCCCTCCCTACTTCAGAGACGAGGGGATGCAGCAGGAGGAGAAGTAGGAGAGTAGAGGGGAGGGGGCAGCAACTGCAGGAGAAGGAGGAGAGCAGGCATCACTCTGCAGAGTAGGACTCCTACTTGTTGTATTTTAGGTTTTTTTTTTTTTTTTTTCCTACTATGAAAAAACAGGGCGGGGACTGCTAACTCCATCCGCTGACAAGAAGTTAGCCAAAACGACCGGATCGCTTACTTCTGCTTTAAGTTTACATAGGCCTACATTACATCACATGTAATACAGCACTGTCATTTTTTATTTATTACTTTTGTACACCTTATACTGGTATTATTGTGTTGATGTTTTATTTGTACACATCTAGTTTGTAACCAGAAATTAAGGTACCATGTGCTATTGTTCAAAGATGTCATGTGAGCTCAGAAGAAAGAAAGAAAGAAAGAAAGAAGGAAAGAAAGAAAGAAATGTTTTTATTTGAGTATAAATACATGACTTATATGTGTGTCTATTTATAAAACGGAAAAGTGAAATCCGGCAATCTGATTGGTTGTTAAGGAAAAGACGACATGCAGAGCTAACTTGGAGTTAACGTCTGGAGAGGTGGGACTATTTTTTCCACAGTGAGGCTATTTTATTGGATAATATGTATTTCTGGTTGAATAAAACTACATGAAATTGATTGCGTATCCCTCTTTCATATTGCTTTTATTGGTAACCGTAGCCGTGGTATAATGAGCATAATATACCACGGCCTGTCGTGATATATTGCTAATATATATATATATATATATATATATATATAATGTATATGTATATGTATATGTGTGTGTATATACAGTAGATGTATGTGTGTAAATATATGGAGGGACAGAAGATGGGCTAATGGGCTAAAAATCAGATTTTGGCTGGCAGTCCGAACGCGGCCTAACAGACCTGCATTCTGGGAGCGGAGTGCTCTGCCTTTAGTTCAGTGTTAAGGCAAGGCAAGAATGGAGGGTATGAAACTTAAACTGAACTCAAAACTGGTCTAGTGGGGAGAAAAACAAATCTCATAAGGGGTCTGAACCAGCCACTCAAGGGCCCATTTGCTCTGCTATGGGGAGGCATGTACATGCAGCGGTGCGCCGCGGACATGCACGTTAGCAGCAGGGGTTGGACAGAGAAGTGATTCGGCACACTAGTCATCCCCATTATATTCTATTAGGGTATTATTAATTTGATAATGACTATAAAACTTTGAAACAGAATCAAGGGCAACATGGGTTTTATTATTCTGACCATGTAAAAACATGTTGTAATGTTCTGCATCTGATTGGACAAGATCTATTTGCATTATGATTCAATATGTTAATGAAGAGGAGGTTGATTATTTATTATGAAGTCCACTGTTTCTGCACAGTGGCACAGTACACATATCCAAACTGATACACAACCTTTCAGGTGAGTAATATGAAACTTCACAAGTTATCAAAGGCTCATGTATTTGTATATGTTTTGCTTCTTGTCCTGACAATCTAAAATGTTTTCAAAACAGAAATTGAATTTTTAGGAATCTGGACGCATGGAACCAGAACTGAGTGTGAACAGGACCTACACTCTGAATGACATACATCTCTGCTATGAATCACATAATACTTCATACATATTTACGAGCAATCCTTCAGTGCTCTGTGTTTTAATATACATTTTACTTGTTTTATTGTCTGTTGTGACTATATGTGGAAACCTCCTTGTGATAATCTCCATCATGTACTTCAAACAGCTCCACACTCCTACTAACTACCTGATCCTTTCTCTGGCTGTGGCTGACCTGCTTGTGGGAGTTTTAGTTTTTCCTTTGAGCATGACATTCACCGTTACCTCATGTTGGTATCATGAAGATTTATTTTGTAAAGTACGAGGCAGCTTTGATGTGACCCTGAGCACAGCTTCGATTTTAAACTTATGTTGTATTTCTATTGACAGATATTACGCAGTGTGCCAGCCTCTCAGTTATAAAATAAAAATAAATGGTCGTGTTACATTGATCATGATCCTGGTGAGCTGGGGACTCGCTGCTCTAATTGGAATTGGCATCATAATTGCAGGTTTCAATCAGGGGAAATGCGAAGAAAGTTGTTTAATTGATGCTCTAATATCAACCACTCTGGCATGTATTTTCTCCTTTTATATCCCCATCATTATAATGCTCAGTATCTACCTGAAGATTTTCCTTGTTGCACAAAAACAGGCAAACAGCATCCAGAGCACAAACTGCCAGAGCACAAAGTCTGGAGCAGCTGTCAGTAAGATGGAGAGAAAGGCCACAAAAACTCTGGCTACTGTTCTGGGAGTTTTTCTTCTGTGTTGGACGCCTTATTTTCTTTGTATTGTCTTTCAGCCTTTAACATACAGTGTAACACCAATTGCTGTGATTGAGACTCTTAACTGGCTTACATTGTCCAATTCAATGCTGAATCCATTCATCTATGCTTTCTTTTATAGCTGGTTCAGATCAGCTTTCAGAATGATCATTTCTGGGAAAATATTCCAAGGTGATTTTGCAAACACCAAACTTTATTCTTAACTTTATTCAAACTTTGACACTTTGTTTTTAAAGTTAATATGATTTTATTTGTAAAAGTTCAAATAATGAATATCAAGATTTTGACCAGTATAATATAGAAGATTCCCTGTCATTTAATCTCTTTGTTTAGCAATACTTGGAAGTTAAAATGTTAAGTTACTGCATTGATTTAAACACTATGGGCCCTAGTTTCTTGGCGCAGCGCAGGTTGCGCAAGGTAACGCAGCTGGTCTAATGCAAGTTTCGACCAGCGCAGCCTAGTGCAAAGTCAGATTGGAAGATTGGCAGATCGCGCTGCGCTGAGATAGGCGTGGCCGCGCAGCAGGGGGAGGCGTCACAGATTCAGCTTGGTGCAGTGGAAGTTTTGTGCGAAAATGTCCCGCCGAGGTTGCGCTGAAAGCTCGCCACCTCCAACCAGGTCTACTCTCAGCGCAGGGCGAAGCGCAGCAGGTGCAGTGGAAGTTTGGCTGACTGACCTGCAGTGCACACACGTCACCAAGACCTCACAGGCAGATCTCCACAGTTCCAGACACATTTCAATGCAATAAATATCCACAATAACCACTATTTAATGCAACTAACGGAATCAACACGTGAATTTATATCTATATAGATTGTCCCGTCACATCTGACGTCAGATCAAAGCAGAGATCAAAGGCTGTGGCACGCGCAATGGAAACTCCACCTGAATTAACACAGCAGGGACGAACTGGCACTGAAAAGCAGCTGTGGATGTCCCAAAAGCAGGACTGAGGGTGGATGACTGCATGTCGCTGCCGTGTTGAGATACGCACTCTGCCCTTGTGATGATCGCTTTATTTATTTATTTACTTATTAATTCATTAGCGTGAGCGACCGCGTCACGCAGCCGTATTGAAAAACAAAACACAAATCATCATCTCTCTTAGCCCACCACAACAGCCTCGGTATCAGATAGTCAGTATAGCCTATACTCAGCATCTCTATCACAGAGAAAAAAGAGAGGAGGACAGAGAGAGAGAGAGAGAGAGAGAGCGTCCTTTACGCTGATTTCATCCCTGTTTGTTTATGTTGTGATTAGTGTAGGCTACACCTCTCATCTGTCTTACACAGGGAATAATAAATTGAAATGAATAAATGTGAGTTTCTTCATTAGTTTATTAGTTGTTGTTTCTTACACTGAACACCGGTTCTCAGTGTATCAGATCAAACCTGATTAAGGATATTAGTAAACTCATTATTGGCCACTCTGAGCTCGGACCTCCGGACCAAAACAGCTGTTTCCTCCTGGGAGAGGTTCGGCCTCTGGCGTCGCTGTCTCCTCCGTCCATGTCAAAGTATAAAATGACAAACTTGCAGTGCGCATCACCCGCGGCGCAGTTAAAGGTGGGGAGAGGAGCTCCTTTGATTGGTGAAGATCTGAATCGGCTGTGTTAATCCCACTTCTCCTCCTCCTGTCTCCCTCCCGCCCTCTCTCCTCCCTCTTTGCCGTTTGCGCCGGGAGGAGGGACGAGGGGAGGGGCTGCGCTGGTCTAAGTCGGACTGCGCGGCCCAGCAAACTTGCGAAATGGACCTGGGCCACACCCCGTTGGCGTGGCGAAGCTGCGCTGATGCTAGACTTCACCTGGTCTACAAAACTAGGGCCCTATGACTATATTCCTCATTCCCCTAACCATGCAACTGGGAGATGGGAGTTTGATTATCTGTAAAGTTTCTTAATCAGCTTGATGTTTTGAGGCATGGTATCTTGATCATGGTTTCACCTCACATTTGTTACAACATTAAATCTCAGACTTAAAATGTGCTCTTGATCTGACAGGGAATCAGGTCACAAATGTGATTATCATTTGCTGACTGTACTGCACAGTGGATAAACATTAAAGATCCTTTAAAAACACCTAGCCTACTGTGTGGTCACAATTTTTAAAACCTTTTTTCGACTAATGATGAACATACAGTAAGAAGGTCTATACATTAATATTTAAAATTCACTGACCTAGGGTCACATTAACTTGAAGGATGGTGTCATAACATGGTTGTGGTTTAGATTATCATTACCTCGATATAGTCTTAAAGCAGAAGTAAGTGATATATTTGTGTTAATATAAGTCTTAAATAGTTATATCTTCCGACAGCAATCACTTACATAGAGTGTTTGGACTGAAACACGGGTCTGTCAGTCCCTCTGCTCTGCTCTGAGCCGAAGAGAAAACATTTATCGTATCCTACAGTTTTTATCCAATGAGGAGAGAGAACGGCATGCAGGGCTGTGTGTGCAGCCAAGGAACGCCGTGAATGTGGTGACGTAGCGACGAGGACTGTTATGGTGCGTTCAAGGAAACTCGTATTTTTCCGACCGTGAAGTGGTACCAGTTCGATCTGGTACGAGTTCACCGGTCGGAAGTTACGAGTGGCCGTTATAGTGACTTTCACCGGTAAAACAGGTCGGAAAAACACGAGTGGGTTGCCTGAAACGCTACAAAGTCGTAAGTTGTGACTTGAAGCTGTAATTTACGATTTCAAAAGCCTGCCTGGAACGCAGCATTAGCGAAAACGACTGGACCACTTACTTCTGCTTTAAATAAAAGGTCACATTAATATGAAACACACAATACCTTACTTTGTGTTTGTGCAAATGTGTCACAAGCATCCTGAGAGTCAATATAATGCAGGTGACCTTCACTAAATACTATGGCTGAATGCGTTCAGTGTAGATACACAGAGAACTGAAGCTGCTGCTGCTCTGCCAGCATACTGCTTTCACTACACAGGCTGTGTCGACGTTGTCATAGAGAGGCTCCAAGTCTCTTCTTTATCATACAATATACATTACAGTGTAGGTGGTCAATAAGGAGTATTGTACTGATTATGTCCTCCAACAAATCCTCTCAGGGGGATTTTTATGGAATGGTAAACCAGACAAAATAAAGCGTGGTTATAATAAGTACAGTCATGCTGGGCTAACTGTAGCACGTTGTATGCACAGCTGCGTCATGCGCACTGCCAGGTGCTCCAACACAGATGTCCCTGATCTGGTACTGATCATCCACGACCGCCTGTAGGATGATGGAGCGCCACCCCCTTTTGGTTCACGTAGTCCCAGTATCCGTCAGATGAAGGAAATACGGATATTAGGGCTGGGCCGATACGCTTTTGTGCCGATTCGATTCTCTAACGATTTTTGGGTCCCGATTCGATTTAAATTGCGATTCTGATTAAACAAGTATTGCGATTCGATTTTACCAAGTATTTGCGATTTTATATTTAAATTATTGTGACTTTCTTTCCTTAAACAAGAGCAGGTTAAACCAAACACTTAACAATACATCATAACAAGTCATATTTACAAAAAACAATACACACATCACATCAGTTTGTCTGTTGTGTTTGTTTGTTCACATAGATATCTGTGAACAAACGAACACAACAGGCCGGTTTGACTTTGTCGAGTGTAATGACACAGAATACATGATCGTACAATAAAGATTGGTTGTCCCCCCCAAAAAAAAAATTCAAAAAAAAAAAAAATCGATTCTCATATGAGAATCCATTTTTAAAAATCGCCAGAAAAAAATCGCGATTAATATAAAAATCGATGCGTTGTGCTGCGCAATTCATCATCTCGGCTCGTATGGCCCAGCATAGTGCATAGAGGGAATGATGGACGCTGGTCTTGCTAACACCGAATACCTCACCCACCACTTGGTATTTGGCGCATGTGGCCAATTTGTAAAACGCAAGGGCATGGGACCTGGCCATGGGGACCTATCCTGTTGCACAGCTTTTCAAAGGTGGCCTTTGACATACGGAAGTGGGTAAGCCAAAGTTTGGGAGCGCTGACCCACCACTACACTCCAGAAGTCCCGCTGACGCTTTTTTCCCCACTCATAAGGGTGTCGGCGGTAGAGGTAAGATCTTAAGCCCGAGCCCGAGCCCGAGCGGGTCGGGTCGGGTCGGGTATAAAATGTCAATCATTACGTTCGGGTCGGGTCGGGCCGGGCTTCTCTCTCGCTGACTTTTTTTAAATTTTTTTTTTATATATGTTTATAGAAATGTATAAACGATGTGTGGAGATACTAAACTGAGGAATACTTGTTATAAAATAAATAATTAGGGGAAAAAAAACAGAGAGGGCGCTGTAAGGTAATTGCTATTTAACTAAACAGGACAGGATGCTGAACTTCGTCAGATGGAGTTAGAACGGGCAGACAGAGAGAGGAGGGACAGGGAAGTGAGAAGCTGAAGTTAGACCACAGCTGTGACAGACAGGGTGACCGGGTGATGATCAGTAATGCAGCGCAGTCCGTGGTGGAAGATCAGCCCGACAAATACACACACACGTAGGCTACTATCAGACAATCAGCGATTGAGGACGATTATTTTTTTTCTTGCCGTTACAGTATAAAATAGCGAGCCTACACCAGCCACGTCCACTGTGCTCTGGCTCAGCAGCTCAGCTGACCTGATCAGCTGAACTTTGCAGGCCAGAGAGAGAACTAGTGAGGCTCCTCTGACAGCTGCAGGTGAGCTGCAGGTGAACTACACGTCAGCTGGCTGGAGAGCGCAGCGTCTCTCTCTCTCTCTCTCTCTCTGCAGCACCGGCCTTGGAGGTGATGCGCGCTGTCTGTCTGTGTGTTTGTCGGTCTGATCTTCCACATGGACTCTGCTATAGGAACCAACATCAGGAACCAATGTCAATTTGATGTTTACAATCGAGCAATTATAGAGCAGCACAAATCTCAGCGGCATCGCAGGGTAATCGTGGTGGAGAGCAATCGTAGAACGACGTGCAATTAGTGGGGGTCTGAGACTGATCTGAGACGTAGGACTGAAGAGGGGCGCTCGTGCAGTTTGAGATGTGAACAGACGAATAGTCTTGCAGTGTAAGCCCAAGATCTTAAGCCCAAGTCTGTCTATTATCCACCCCGTCATTGCTCTTCTTTGTCTCTCTGCGCGCTCTCTCTCCCTCTCCCCGTCTCTCTCTCTCTGCACTCTCTCTCTCTCTCTCTGCGCTCTCTCTCTCTCCCTCTCCCCGTCTCTCTCTCTGCACTCTCTCTCTCTCTCTCTCTCTCTCTCTCTCTCTTAAAGTGCCGCGCTAGATTAAGGACGTACTCTGAGTCCTCACAAATAAAATATGAAATTTCGGGTTTGGTTCGGGCTCGGGCCTGCAAATCAAGTTAATTGCTCGGGTTCGGGCCGGGTCGGGCTTTAATCCCGTGGGCCTGGGTCGGGTCGGGCTGGATTTTTTAGGCCCGATTTTACCTCTAGTCGGCGGAGACGGATCTCTCCCTGGGCAAGGGAATTAATTAAAACCTCCTGCCGTCTTCCCCTCTGATTGCAAGGACTAACTGGGCTGACAGCTCTAATACAATTTTTTAATGCCAACCATCGCCATGCCAACCTGTGGAAAACTCACGCAAGTTTGTAGTTTTCACCAAAGTCCATACTTTTAATGGAAACACACAGGATTCAAATTTCTTTTAATGCGCATTTCCCAATGATTCGAATCACTTTTGGATGGAAACGTGTCTATTGATAACCGTTTCCATCCCTTTCAAATTAACCAAAACCCAGCTTATTTTAGTTTGTGTGAATCAGGGAATTTTAGGTCAAATTATGGCGTTTCCATCATCATTTTCCAATGTGATACTTCTAGATGCACATCTAAACAGGCTGATGGAAACATGACTAACTTACAGGATGAATAACTTTTCACTAAAGTTAATTAGGTGTAGTTGTTCTTTTATCTCATGGAAGCTTTAGAAAAAATACAGATACATACAGTCAATAATTATCCTGCACCCCTAAATTTAGCCTATTCATTGTCATACTCACTTGTGAGCAAGTGCAGGAAGGTCAATGGCGTGTCGGTCACGGTAGCCGTTGAAAAAGAGGCGAGTAAAATCAGCTGGTAATCACATAAAATGCTCATATCAACCACAAGTCAAACTATCTCATTACACACGTTGATATACAGAGTCTGTGATTTATGTCATTGGTAGTAATTGTGTGACTCCAAAAAAACAAAACAACACATACGTGGCTTTCAAAATGGAGAACACGTGTCAGTGTGACCATTCACAGCTGGTCACGTAGTAGGTAGGCCTGTAACACATTTTGCTGGACGATATATTGTCCCACAAATTATTGCCGAAAAAATATTATTGTCAACATTATTTTGAGACCAAATTAATCACTAATATAATAATAATATTTCATTATAATGCAAACACCTTTCAAATGCAATAAACTTTTATTTCTCATGAGTATGTTTTACCATTGTAATTGGAATGTCAAGAAATTTTAAATATCCTTACAAGCAAAAAATAATAAACAGTGCAGCTCTTCTGTCCAATACACAGCTGAAACTTCACTTTTTATTCAAACAAACTAATGTGACTGCCACTGTTGTTAGATTTCATCAATGAGACCAACATTTATCGGTAACACTACATAATACAGCCCGTGACTTAGAGTGTACCTACCGCGCTCTCTTGCCGCGTAGGTTGCCCCTTATTTCACACAAGTACTGAGTAACTGCGGCTCACTTCCCCCCCGTTCCCCATGCATTTACAGTGCAACTAGGCTGCGTCTTAGCGCGTAAGTCTGGTTAATTTACACCCTGCTTTACACCAACTTCCACAGAAGTACGGAGTAACTCTCACTTCCCCTCACTGTTTTACAACCTATAACTAGGCTGTGTCGTAGCGCGTAACTCCTGTCCTACTTTACACCAATTTAACTCTCGCTCACCTCGCCACTAATTTCTCAGCATTTTACAGTATAACTAGGCTGTGTCTTAGCACGTAACTCCCGTACAATTACGTGCTACTTTGCCCGGACTTACAGTCTAACTTCTATTCCCACCAATCATTTTAGCTACCAGGTAGCCTATATTAGAAATGAAATAGTCTACTGTACAATATGAGCACAATTGTTACAATCCATTTTTTGCCTAAGTGTCAGCAGGGAAATTTCACCTCTATTTCAGAGATTTATTCATAATTAATTATTGTCCCAGGCCTACTAGTAAGTGTAGTATAATCCAGTTCAACAACATTTTGGCAAATGGGCTCTTTGCACAGCTCCACTACTTGCTGAACTTAATGCTGCTCCTTTGTTTCCTGTCTTACATTATTGGACAAACTGATTAATCCAGTCTGAGTAGTCACAAGGGTCAAACACACCTGGGTTAATCAGTTTGTCCAATAATGTAAGACAGGAAGCAAAGGGGCAGCATTAAGTTCAGGAAGTAGTGAAGCTGTGCAAAGAGCTTATTGGCCCATTGCCATAATCTCTATAGGGTAGGTGCACAAACTCTACTACTTCCTGACAGGAAGATAGCATCTTTATTTCCTGTCCCATACTATTGTGTACTGGGTGTGCCCAAGAGGTGCTGCACACCTGATCAATCACTTAATCCAATAGTACAGTATGGGCCAGGAAATAAAGATGTCTTCCTGTCAAGATATAGTAGAGGTTGTGCACCTACGCTATAGTCTTAGTAGTAGGTTTTTTACCGGTAACGAAGGGTGGGATGAATCTGCCAGGACATTCAGGTCCCACAGTGACTCAGACAGTGATAAGATGAGAAAGTTTTCCAGAATTTGGAGATAAATTATGGTCAGACGCCACATTCCTGGGAAAACCATGTAAGTGGAGACAATGTTGCAGCACAGCCCCAGCTGTTTCTTTGGATGACAGGTAGTAGCGTTACCTGTAGATGTGATGTAGTTCCAGGCACTGTGGTTTATCTTGAGTCAGTTCTGCAGCTGTAGTGCTCACAAGGATGCTGGTTGTGTGTCTGTTCTATACACTACGAGTTTTGACACACACAGACGTCTTGACACATGGAAAACAACTGTTTGTAATCAGTTTATTTAAAGCAGAAGTAAGCGATCCGGTGGTTTTGGCTAACTTCCTGTCAGCCGATGGAGTTAGCAGTCCCCGCCCTCGTCCCTACGTCACCACATTCACGCGCATCCCTTGGCTGCACACACAGAGAGGACCGCCCCTTTATGCCGTTCTCTCTCCTCATTGGATAAAACTTGTAGGATACAAGGAAAGTTTTCTCCTCGGCTTACAGCAGAGCAGAGTGACTTACAGACCCGTGTTTCAGACCAAACACTCTATGTAAGTGATTGCTGTGGGAAGATATAACTATTTAAGACTTATATTAACACAAATATTCTGCTTACTTCTGCTTTAAGTGGTGGGAGGTGAGTGCATTAGGCGAACAATCAGAGCAATGTTCTTATAAAAATAAAATGGGAGTGGTTCTTTGGTTGCTCTTTCTATTGAGTGTGTACCAGGCAGTTCTAACTGCAGCAGCCCAGGTTTGAATCATTTGACCATTTGCTGCATGTCATTCCCCCTGCGAGAAAGGTGGTTGACCTGTGGAACCTTAATTCAATTATCTACTTATCTCCACAACATTTAATCAATGAACCACATTTGGTGGCAGTAATATTCCAGGGAAGTGCAGATAAAGTTAGTGAAACAACATTTTAGCCATGCTAATGTAACTGGTGTAACCTCTGCGTTGTTGTAGAGAAGTGAACCCCTGTTACACTAACAACAGGGGTGATTGCAATGCCAGTAAACCCAAAATGTCTACAATCAGTAGAGACACCCATCACCAGTATTTAATAGTCTTCATTATATAATCTATATAGTCAATGGTGTATGATCTTTCAAATATGAAGAACTGCTTTTGAATTCCTGTCAGTGAACGTGT
>NW_028221261.1:0-16762 GCF_045865225.1 Trachurus japonicus | reverse complement strand
TAGACCGGTATAGACCAGTATGGACCAGTATGGACCAGTTTAGACCGGTATAGACCAGCAGCAGGAGGCGGAGGACACTAGGTACCTGTCTGTCTGTCCAGACTGGGGGACAGAGGACACTACGTACCTGTCTGTCTGTCCAGACTGGGGGACAGAGGACACTACGTACCTGTCTGTCTGTCCAGACTGGGGGACAGAGGACACTACGTACCTGTCTGTCTGTCCAGACTGGGGGACAGAGGACACTACGTACCTGTCTGTCTGTCCAGACTGGGGGACAGAGGACACTACGTACCTGTCTGTCTGTCCAGACTGGGGGACAGAGGACACTACGTACCTGTCTGTCTGTCCAGACTGGGGGACAGAGGACACTACGTACCTGTCTGTCTGTCCAGGCTGGGGGACAGAGGACACTACGTACCTGTCTGTCTGTCCAGACTGGGGGACAGAGGACAGCGTCCTGAAGGACCAGGACAGAGCAGAGTTGATCTCAGACCGGGACAGACTGGGTCCATCAGAGGACAGCAGAGACCGGAGGGACACGGAGGACCAGCTGTCCTCCTGGAGGGACACACGGAGCTCCGAGACACTGAGCAGCTGAGGGACAGCAGGGTCCACACTGTACTGTAGAGACAGAGACAGAGACACTGTAGAGACAGAGACAGAGACACTGTAGAGACAGAGACAGAGACACTGTAGAGACAGAGACAGAGACACTGAGTGTCTATTATGTTTTTTAAGAGACTGCAATGATTTGTCAATTATTAGTGTGACTGCTGAAGCAGTCACACTATTGTTCTTCTGTTTGGCCATTTTCTTCCGCCTTTTTACGGTCTTCTTCTAGTCCTTCATACTTTGTGCTATTTCAACAATTCATATATCAAAACGTGCAGCTTTTTTTGAACTTTATCGGCATTACTTTTCTCTTTTTAACTATTTATACTTTTTCAAATATTTAACTTTTTCTGGTTTTTTTCAGCTTTATAATGTGTGTGTGTTTGACCTTTCCACAACTCTACTCTAGTGTAGTGGTTAGGGTGGCTGCTTGCCAACCCCAAGGTCACTGGTTCAAATCCAGGTTGAGCACTCTTGTTATGAATTCTGCTCCCCTCCATCACCCTCAATTGGTTCCAGGTGGTCGTTAAGAGACGCATTAATTGCTAGTGCCACAGTTTGTAACTTGCTGTTAAGTGCTTTTTAAATCATTTTAATTCACCAAAAAATAGTCACAGGTCACAAAAAAGTCATCTTCTTTCTTGGTGTGGCTAATTTCTGCACTTTCCTTACCTTTTTTTTTAAGCAGGAGCCAGTGATCCTCTTATTAAAGGTTTTCTTTGCCCCTTACATAATGTCTCTGCCTGTAGCCTAGTGGTTAGCTTGCTGAGCTGGAGACTTGAAGGTTACTGGTTCAAATCTTGCCTCAATAACAATTATAGTGAATTATTTTCCCAGTCGTCCTCTGTTGACTTCTGATAACTTGCTTCATGTTGAAACTGCTGCTCTCAGCCTGAAATTCACAGACATTTTCATTCTAAGTCATTCAAGCTTGACTCTCAAGCTTTCTTGGTGTTGACACAGTGTGTTTCCAACAGGTGCAGCTCGTTAACTTCAGAGTGAGACAGAGTGCAGCTCATCAACAGACAACAGTCTTTGCAACAGTGTGTACACTGTGGCCTAGAGGCAAAGTCAAAGTCTTCTGACCATGAGATTGTGGGTTCAATTCCCACCTTGGTCAACCATTTGTATGGTCATCACTGCTTGCACTATTTTCACAAAAGTGTCCTCTACTTACTTGTTGTGGTTAATTTCTGCACTTTCCTTACTTTTTTTTTTAAAGCAGAAGCCGGTGATCCTCTTATTAAAGGTTTTATTTGCCCCTCACATACTGTCTCTGTCTGTAGCCTAGTGGTTAGCTTGCTGGTCTGGAGACCTGAAGGTTGCTGGTTCAAATCTTGCCTCAACAACAATTATAGTGAATTATTTTCACAGTCGTCCTCTGTTGACTTCTGATAACTTGCTTCATGTTGAAACTGCTGCTCTCAGCCTGAAATTCACAGAAATTTTCATTCTAAGTCATTCAAGCTTGACTCTCAAGCTTTCTTGATGTTGACAGTGTGCAGATCATTAACAGACAACAGTCTCTGCAACTGTGTGTGCACTGTGGCCTAGAGGCAGAGTGGAAGTCTACTGACCATGAGGTTGTGGGTTCAATTCCGATCTTGGTCAAACATTTGTATGGTGATCACTGCTTGCACTATTTGCTAATTCTGCAACAGCGTTCAGTTGCTATCAGCAGTCACACCATTTCCATTCTTGGAAATGCTTTTTCTAGTTATTATTAATATATATGATTATTAAAAACATCATAAAAGATAAGAAAAATTCTTATTCAAATCATATAATATCATACAACTGCAGAACAGAAGAAAACACTATAATTGGTTTCAGTCTCAGCACCTAAAAGTGCGTAAGTATACTCCTGACTGTCCCTAGATTTTGTTCTGAGTTAAGAACAATTTCTAGATAAGAAAACATCAACAATCATGAATGACACAATCTTCGTAAAAACGTCGTAAGTAGGATTTAAGAACGGTTCGTGAACGAGGCCCAGTGTGTCTACCTGTGTGAGGGGACAGGTGTGAGGCTCGTCCAACATCTCTGAGTAGATGTCCCTCCGTCCTCCTCCTCCTCCTCGTCCTCCTCGTCTCCACAGCAACTCCATCAGTTTCCATGACAACACACACACACACTGCTGCTGTCTCAACACGCTGGGGACGAGGCTGAGGACAGACAGGAAGTAGAGTCAAACATGATAGTAACCGTAATATAGGCTCTTTATTTCAGATTATACAACAGTTAGTTCCGACCGGTCCCAATCGAGCAATTTGATTGGACAAGAGACGTTCCATAGTGCTGATGTACAGTATAACAGCACTGGGACTTTTTACAGACAGTATCACTCCGCTGTACGGGCTCTAATAACCGTTATTAACGTTACATCAGCTGTTAAATGTCTTAGATTGTGGCAAACTTTGCACGGTAAAGATGGACATATTTCCACAAATAACATTTGATTTGAACTATGAACGGTCATCATCAGACTCGGAGGAGGACGAAGGGAAGGAAAGAGGCCTGGATACATCAGCACAGACCAGGTGTGCTGATGGGACATCAGCCGACCTCGACAACTTAGAGAAGAGCAAGAATGAAGCTAACACTGTGAGGCAGACAACCTGGGCTCTGAACTGCCTTCAGACCTGGATGAATCTAAAAGATATCCAGCTCAACTTTCAGTCGATGAAGAAGACCGAGCTGAACGCGGTGTTGAGGCAGTTTTAATGGATCGATCCGGGCAACTAAAGGGGAGCGACTCAAACATGCAGCCAGAAGTTTATTTACTTCAACAAGCCGACATGTTTGTAAAACTAGATCTAATTCAAAGACCCAAGTTGACGCTCGGTGTGTTCAGGTGCAGTGGGAAGCTCCCGTTTGTGTCTAAACACTGCAAAAACTCTAAATCTTACCAAGAATATTTGTGATATTTCTAGTCAAAACAAATCTCATTCTACTTAAAATCAGACTCATCACATTAAAAAGCAGCTTGTTTTTAGACACTTTTTACTTCTTTCAAGCAGATTTTCACTTGAAATAAGTAGAAAAATCTGATAGTGGAGCAAGTTTTTCTTCCTTATTACAAACACAAAAAACTTACTTTCAGATTCTTGTACTTATTTCAAGTGAAAATTAGTTTGAAACAAGTGAAAATGATCTAAAAACAAGTTAATTTTTAGGTGATGAGTCTTATTTTAAGTGAAGAGAGATTAGTTTTGACTAGAAATGAGACATTTTGACAAGAAATAAGACAAATATTCTTGGAAAAATGTTGAGTTTTTGCAGTGAACACATCAACTCTGGACTTGTTGAAGTAAATAAACTTCTGGCTGCATGTTTGAGTCTCCATCTGACGCTGTCTGTGGCTTTGAGGGCTGGAAACAGCCTAAGCAGCAGAACTTCAATCCGCTCCCATTCATCGTTGCCGTGGCGACGCGGGGACAGACCATAACTACCGCAAAACAGGAGCAATTAAACTGAAAACCTTCAGATTCCTTCTGTTAGACCTAGAATGATAGGAACATACAGCCTGAGGTGAATTTGCCCGGAATTGTCCTTTAACAAAGTTTCTAAAAATAAAGAAGTAGATTCAGACAGGAAGTGGAATCAGACAGGAAGTGGAACCACCTGCGAGCCAGCTGGGAGCTCAGGTGACACGTCCACAGGTACTCGGACACGCTCATGTTCTTCTCCACCAGTAACCGTGGCAACGCCCCGTCGCCGGGACAACCGGCGTCGGGCGGCGCCCCCCCCACTCTGCTGAAGCCGGTCACCCTGAGGCTGGAGCGCAGACAGCTGCAAAGCATGCTGGGAGGAAGGTCGGGGCACGGCCGGTACAGGAAGTGGACGTGGTGCAGCTGCAGGAGAAAGAACAAAACTTTATTAGTCTATGGTTGACAAAACTTTATTAGTCTCTAGTTGATAAAACTTTATTAGTCTCTAGTTGACGACACAGATACACAAACACACACAGATACACACATGTTAACACGTAGATGACGATCCATCAATCAGCTGATTGGTTATCAAAGACTTTATTGAAAACAAACGCACACGACCAGAAGAGGGTGAGCAGATTTACAGATTCAGATTGTTTTTCTGGAAATTTTAACACTTTTTCTAGGAATGTTTTTTGGAGAAGTTGTACCGCTCTTGTACCAGTCTTAATTTAAACTTCGTACATTGACTAAAAAAGCAACGTTCTTCAGTCTCAGAACAAAGATTTGTGTATTTCTGGTGCTTCAAAGTCTTGTCCAATGTGGGTCCGTGGTTTAATTTGTGTCAATTTAGGGTCCTTGATGTCAAAATGTTTAAAAAACCACTGGTTTAAATGATGCAATTTATCGATTAAAGTCGTATTTTGATCAAAATTATGTCTCAGATTAATTATTTCACTCGTAAACCGTGTAATAAATGGGATAATGTAGAGTTTTCAGGTTGTATGAAGGGTTCCATACAACCTGCAAACTCTACATTATCCCATACTTAACAACAGACAGGTGAGACCTGTCCCTTCACCTGTCCACCTGTCTTCTGTCCTCTCACCTCCACGGTGTCTCCAGGTCTCAGTCTCCTCCGTAGCCTCGGCTGATGGGCCAGACACAGACCCACCGTCCTGTCCAACACGTAAAGCCCCGCCCCCTCACTCACCACCTGGGTCACGGTGCCCTATGGGAGGAGAGGGGCGGGGCTTAGAGTCACACAGCTGACCAGACCAACAGTATCTGGCTGCAGACTGGAGATCTGAACGTTCAGACCCCTTAACACCACCTAGTGGTCGACTGTAAAACTGCAACTGCAACTGCACAGTCTGGACCTGCACTATGGTTTATTGACAGGGCAAAATCCACATAAAACACCAAGATCTAATAGGTTGTGAAGCTTGGAACACTTTTAAAAATGTTTTAATAGCCTATAATGAAATAAAATGCTTTTAAATGTTCTATTGGATGGGGTTACTATTGGTTTGACATGACAGATACCAAATATGGACAACATGGATGGCAGTAGGAACGTGAGTATCGAACGTGAATCACATTGTTCGTTTAATGTCATAAAAGTTTTTGTCTAAAATGTATCTGACAGTGTGGGCCAATGACATTTTATATTTTATGAACACGTTGGCCCACACACACACACACAGCCTATAATTTTATTTCTGTTTAATTTAATCACACAGTATTAAAAGTATCTCGGTTTCATTAACTTAAACAAAATGTGCCGGCCAAGCAGCTTCCAAAAAGATCAATATTATATATAATATTACTGTATTTGACAATGTGTATATAAGACCATCGTAGTAAACGTATTCTGGTCAAACGGTCGTTACACTGTCAGATACATTTTACACAAAAACTTTTATGACATTAAATGAACAACGAGATTCATATTCGATACTCACGGTCCTACTGACATCCATACTCGGCCAGAGGGGTGGAGCTTAGCACGCAGGTAGACCTGGAACCAACAGCCAATCAGAGCTCACCTGGTAGCTGATGACTCGAGACCGTTTCATCCTCACACCTGATTGGTCCTCCTCCCTCTCAGGGTCCGCCCCCTCGTCGTCGTCGGGCTCTGATGTCATCATTGGGGGCGTGTCCTGTGTGTCCAGTGTGTCCTGTGTTGGTGTGTGTGTTGCAGGTGTGTAGTCGGTGTGTATCTCAGACCGGTCGGTCACACACAGGACGTTGTTTCCTCTCCAGCCTCGCAGCACACACACACGCAGCGCCGTCACACACACACTCTGACCCACACACACACACTGGGACCACCACAGCCTGCTGCCGTCCTGCACACACACACACACACACACACACACACACACACACACGCACACACACACACACACACACACACACACACACACACACACACACACACACACACACACACACACACACACACACACACACAGTGAGTCAGTGGTTAGCAGCAGCCAGACCTGCTCTCATACATAACTTTTTGTCTTTCTATTTCTCTATATTGATTCTTAATGTGAATTAATGTGAATTGGGAGCTATTTTTTGTGTAAAATTGTGTTTTATCTATTTATATAAAACGTAAAGGTGAAATCCGGCGATCTGATTGGTTGTTAACCGTGGTATAATGAGCAGTTACCACGGCTACTATTCTAAAGCCTTATCACAGCGTAGGCTATCACTCCGCCTCAGGCACGTATAGACACAGTCGGCAAGCAAGGAAACGTCACTTCCGGTTAGGGCCGTGGGAGAAAACAAACCGCGTCCCCCATACACACTCATGCAAAAACGCGGCATTTTAAACCTTTGTCAAAGGCTTTTTGGCCGTCCTGTCTTAGTTTTAATCACATGTATATGCTGACAGAGAGCTATATTTTTAGAAACTCATCACGATCTGGGTCGATTGTTGTCCGTACATTTAAAAATATTAGGTATTTCACAGTCAGTCATATTTGTCTTCCCCCACGGCTCTGACGCTCTCTTAGTCGCCGCCGGCCGGCTCTAGACACTCGTAGACACTGCCTGAGTTATTGTGTATTATTTTGCACCGCAAATAAATTCAAAAACCACAACCTGAACTTTTATATCGGAACTTCGCTCATCTTCTCCAAACGTGTAACGCTCTGACCGGAAGTGAAGGTTGCCGACCCTGCTGACTCGGTGTAGGCTATGGCTGTGAAAACTTTATATTTTAAGATGTACGGACAGCAATCGACCCAGATCGTGATGAGTTTTCTAATATATAGCTCTTTGTCAGCACATACATGTGATTAAAACTAAGACAGGACGGCGAACAAGCGTTTGACAAAGGTTTAAAATGCCGCCTTTTTGCATGAGTGTGTATGGGGGACACGGTTTGTTTTCCCCCACGGCCCTAACCGGAAGTGACGTTTCCTTGCTTGCCGACTGTGTCTATGACTGGTATGAATGGAAGTTGTTGTCATGTCTCCATGACAACGGACTGTTGCAGTCCGTAGCAACAGACAGTCGATGCACTGCAATAACTCAAAATGTTTCAAAGAATATTTGTCTTATTTCTTGTCAAAATGTCTCATTTCTAGTCAAAACTAATCTCTTTCCACTTAAAATAAGACTCATCACCTAAAAATGCACTTGTTTTTACTTCTTTCAAGCAGATTTTCACTTGAAATAAGTAGAAAAATCTGCCAGTGAAAGTATGTTTTTGTGTGTGTTTGTAATAAGAAAGAAAAACTTGCTCCACTATCAGATTTTTCTACTTATTTCAAGTGAAAATCTGCTTGAAAGAAGTAAAAAGTGTCTAAAAACAAGCTGCTTTTTAATGTGATGAGTCTGATTTTAAGTAGAATGAGATTTGTTTTGACTAGAAATGAGACAAATATTCTTGGTAAGATTTTGAGTTTTTGCAGTGTGTTTTTACGATGTTAAAAACTGTAGTAAAGTAGTGTAATTGACATGTTGAAGGTGAACTTTGACCTCCAGAGGGTTAACAATGGTAGAGGGGACTGAGCAGTGACAGAGCTACTTGGAGCTAACGTCTGGACAGCTGGGAACAGAAAACTACATGTCCTCTTTCATATTGTCATTATTGGTAACCGCTTTATAAAAGCAATATATCAGTCCAGTCCTCCAGGTGGTCTCTGCTCATTCTACCACTCTAAGGGAGTTGTTCGTATCCTGGTATATTGTTAGTATGTTATGACTAGCCTTAGGACAACGGAGGTGAATTAGCATCTATGCTAACTCGGCCATATTTACATTGATGCTCTGGTTGACATGTTGATTAATGTGCAATGTCCTAATAAAACAAAAAGAGCTTAATGTAAAGACAGAAACACATGAGCGTGTGTGTGACAGGAAGTGACATCACACCTGGACCAGGACAGGAAGTGACAGTGTGTCCTGGGTCAGCGTGAAGCAGAAGAAGGTCGACCCCGACACGTCCAGCTGAGGGAGGACGGAGCCCACACGTCCACAGACCGACACACGCTGTCCCTTCACCCTGGGGGGGGGGGGGGGGGGGCAGAGAGTTTACCTTAGATAACATCCATCAATACCATAATGTATGTTTCTATATAGAGTTACCTTAGATAACATCCATCAATACCATAATGTATGTTTCTATATAGAGTTTACCTTAGATTACATCCATCAATACCATAATGTATGTTTCTATATAGAGTTTACCTTAGATTACATCCATCAATACCATAATGTATGTTTCTATATAGAGTTACCTTAGATTACATCCATCAATACCATAATGTATGTTTCTATATAGAGTTACCTTAGATAACATCCATCAATACCATAATGTATGTTTCTACATAGAGTTTACCTTAGATAACATCCATCAATACCATAATGTATGTTTCTATATAGAGTTACCTTAGATAACATCCATCATTACCATAATGTATGTTTCTATATAGAGTTTACCTTAGATAACATCCATCAATACCATAATGTATGTTTCTATATAGAGTTACCTTAGATAACATCCATCAATACCATAATGTATGTTTCTATACAGAGTTTACCTTAGATTACATCCATCATTACCATAATGTATGTTTCTATATAGAGTTTACCTTAGATTACATCCATCAATACCATAATGTATGTTTCTATATAGAGTTTACCTTAGATTACATCCATCAATACCATAATGTATGTTTCTATACAGAGTTACCTTAGATAACATCCATCAATACCATAATGTATGTTTCTATATAGAGTTTACCTTAGATAACATCCATCAATACCATAATGTATGTTTCTATATAGAGTTTACCTTAGATTACATCCATCAATACCATAATGTATGTTTCTATATAGAGTTACCTTAGATAACATCCATCAATACCATAATGTATGTTTCTATAGAAGGAAACATAGAGTTTACCTTAGATAACATCCATCAATACCATAATGTATGTTTCTATATAGAGTTACCTTAGATAACATCCATCAATACCATAATGTATGTTTCTATAGAAGGAAACATAGAGGTTACCTTAGATTACATCCATCAATACCATAATGTATGTTTCTATAGAAGGAAACATAGAGTTTACCTTAGATTACATCCATCAATACCATAATGTATGTTTCTATATAGAGTTACCTTAGATAACATCCATCAATACCATAATGTATGTTTCTATAGAAGGAAACATAGAGTTTACCTTAGATTACATCCATCAATACCATAATGTATGTTTCTATATAGAGTTACCTTAGATAACATCCATCAATACCATAATGTATGTTTCTATAGAAGGAAACATAGAGGTTACCTTAGATTACATCCATCAATACCATAATGTATGTTTCTATATAGAGTTTACCTTAGATAACATCCATCAATACCATAATGTATGTTTCTATATAGAGTTACCTTAGATTACATCCATCATTACCATAATGTATGTTTCTATATAGAGTTTACCTTAGATAACATCCATCAATACCATAATGTATGTTTCTATATAGAGTTACCTTAGATAACATCCATCAATACCATAATGTATGTTTCTATATAGAGTTTACCTTAGATAACATCCATCAATACCATAATGTATGTTTCTATACAGAGTTACCTTAGATAACATCCATCAATACCATAATGTATGTTTCTATAGAAGGAAACATAGAGTTTACCTTAGATAACATCCATCAATACCATAATGTATGTTTCTATATAGAGTTACCTTAGATAACATCCATCAATACCATAATGTATGTTTCTATATAGAGTTTACCTTAGATAACATCCATCAATACCATAATGTATGTTTCTATATAGAGTTACCTTAGATAACATCCATCAATACCATAATGTATGTTTCTATAGAACGTAGTACACATCATCATAATGTATGTTTCTATAGAGTTACCTTAGATTACATCCATCAATACCATAATGTATGTTTCTATATAGAGTTACCTTAGATAACATCCATCAATACCATAATGTATGTTTCTATATAGAGTTTACCTTAGATTACATCCATCAATACCATAATGTATGTTTCTATATAGAGTTTACCTTAGATAACATCCATCAATACCATAATGTATGTTTCTATATAGAGTTACCTTAGATAACATCCATCAATACCATAATGTATGTTTCTATATAGAGTTTACCTTAGATTACATCCATCAATACCATAATGTATGTTTCTATATAGAGTTTACCTTAGATAACATCCATCAATACCATAATGTATGTTTCTATAGAAGGAAACATAGAGGTTACCTTAGATAACATCCATCAATACCATAATGTATGTTTCTATATAGAGTTTACCTTAGATTACATCCATCAATACCATAATGTATGTTTCTATATAGAGTTTACCTTAGATTACATCCATCAATACCATAATGTATGTTTCTATATAGAGTTTACCTTAGATAACATCCATCATTACTATAATGTATGTTTCTATATAGAGTTACCTTAGATTACATCCATCAATACCATAATGTATGTTTCTATATAGAGTTTACCTTAGATAACATCCATCAATACCATAATGTATGTTTCTATATAGAGTTTACTTTAGATTACATCCATCAATACCATAATGTATGTTTCTATATAGAGTTACCTTAGATTACATCCATCAATACCATAATGTATGTTTCTATATAGAGTTTACCTTAGATTACATCCATCAATACCATAATGTATGTTTCTATATAGAGTTACCTTAGATAACATCCATCAATACCATAATGTATGTTTCTATATAGAGTTTACCTTAGATTACATCCATCAATACCATAATGTATGTTTCTATATAGAGTTACCTTAGATTACATCCATCAATACCATAATGTATGTTTCTTATAGATACTTCCATCAATACCATAATGTATGATTTACCTTAGATAACATCCATCAATACCATAATGTATGTTTCTATATAGAGTTACCTTAGATAACATCCATCAATACCATAATGTATGTTTCTATATAGAGTTACCTTAGATAACATCCATCAATACCATAATGTATGTTTCTATATAGAGTTTACCTTAGATAACATCCATCAATACCATAATGTATGTTTCTATATAGAGTTTACCTTAGATAACATCCATCAATACCATAATGTATGTTTCTATATAGAGTTTACCTTAGATATACAATCCATCATTACCATAATGTATGTTTCTATATAGAGTTTACCTTAGATAACATCCATCAATACCATAATGTATGTTTCTATATAGAGTTACCTTAGATAACATCCATCAATACCATAATGTATGTTTCTATATAGAGTTTACCTTAGATAACATCCATCAATACCATAATGTATGTTTCTATATAGAGTTACCTTAGATAACATCCATCAATACCATAATGTATGTTTCTATATAGAGTTTACCTTAGATAACATCCATCAATACCATAATGTATGTTTCTATATAGAGTTTACCTTAGATTACATCCATCTCAATACCATTACATGTATGTTTCTATATAGAGTTTACCTTAGATAACATCCATCAATACCATAATGTATGTTTCTATATAGAGTTTACCTTAGATAACATCCATCAATACCATAATGTATGTTTCTATATAGAGTTACCTTAGATTACATCCATCAATACCATAATGTATGTTTCTATATAGAGTTACCTTAGATAACATCCATAATACATAATGTATGTTTCTATATAGAGTTACCTTAGATACATCCATCAATACCATAATGTATGTTTCTACATAGAGTTACCTTAGATTACATCCATCAATACCATAATGTATGTTTCTATATAGAGTTTACCTTAGATTAACATCCATCAAATACCATAATGTATGTTTCTATATAGAGTTTACCTTAGATAACATCCATCAATACCATAATGTATGTTTCTATATAGAGTTTACCTTAGATAACATCCATCAATACCATAATGTATGTTTCTATATAGAGTTTACCTTAGATAACATCCATCAATACCATAATGTATGTTTCTATTAGAGTTTACCTTAGATAACATCCATCAATACCATAAGTATGTTTCTATATAGAGTTACCTTAGATAACATCCATCAATACCATAATGTATGTTTTCTATATAGAGTTTACCTTAGATTACATCCATCAATACCATAATGTATGTTTCTATATAGAGTTTACCTTAGATAACATCCATCAATACCATAATGTATGTTTCTATATAGAGTTTACCTTAGATTACATCCATCAATACCATAATGTATGTTTCTATATAGAGTTACCTTAGATAACATCCATCAATACCATAATGAGTTACTTAGATTACATCATCAATACATAATGTATGTTCTATAAGTTCCTTAGATTACATCCATCAATACCATAATGTATGTTTCTATATAGAGTTACCTTAGATTACATCCATCAATACCATAATGTATGTTTCTATATAGAGTTTACCTTAGATTACATCCATCAATACCATAATGTATGTTTCTATATAGAGTTTACCTTAGATAACATCCATCAATACCATAATGTATGTTTCTATATAGAGTTACCTTAGATTACATCCATCAATACCATAATGTATGTTTCTATATAGAGTTACCTTAGATTACATCCATCAATACCATAATGTATGTTTCTATATAGAGTTTACCTTAGATAACATCCATCAATACCATAATGTATGTTTCTATATAGAGTTTACCTTAGATAACATCCATCAATACCATAATGTATGTTTCTATATAGAGTTTACCTTAGATAACATCCATCAATACCATAATGTATGTTTCTATATAGAGTTACCTTAGATAACATCCATCAATACCATAATGTATGTTTCTATATAGAGTTTACCTTAGATAACATCCATCAATACCATAATGTATGTTTCTATATAGAGTTTACCTTAGATTACATCCATCAATACCATAATGTATGTTTCTATATAGAGTTTACCTTAGATAACATCCATCAATACCATAATGTATGTTTCTATATAGAGTTTACCTTAGATAACATCCATCAATACCATAATGTATGTTTCTATATAGAGTTTACCTTAGATAACATCCATCAATACCATAATGTATGTTTCTATATAGAGTTTACCTTAGATTACATCCATCAATACCATAATGTATGTTTCTATATAGAGTTACCTTAGATAACATCCATCAATACCATAATGTATGTTTCTATATAGAGTTTACCTTAGATAACATCCATCAATACCATAATGTATGTTTCTATATAGAGTTACCTTAGATTACATCCATCAATACCATAATGTATGTTTCTATATAGAGTTACCTTAGATTACATCCATCAATACCATAATGTATGTTTCTATATAGAGTTTACCTTAGATAACATCCATCAATACCATAATGTATGTTTCTATATAGAGTTACCTTAGATTACATCCATCAATACCATAATGTATGTTTCTATATAGAGTTTACCTTAGATTACATCCATCAATACCATAATGTATGTTTCTATATAGAGTTTACCTTAGATTACATCCATCAATACCATAATGTATGTTTCTATATAGAGTTTACCTTAGATAACATCCATCAATACCATAATGTATGTTTCTATATAGAGTTACCTTAGATTACATCCATCAATACCATAATGTATGTTTCTATATAGAGTTTACCTTAGATAACATCCATCAATACCATAATGTATGTTTCTATATAGAGTTTACCTTAGATTACATCCATCAATACCATAATGTATGTTTCTATATAGAGTTTACCTTAGATTACATCCATCAATACCATAATGTATGTTTCTATATAGAGTTACCTTAGATAACATCCATCAATACCATAATGTATGTTTCTATATAGAGTTACCTTAGATTACATCCATCAATACCATAATGTATGTTTCTATATAGAGTTTACCTTAGATTACATCCATCAATACCATAATGTATGTTTCTATATAGAGTTTACCTTAGATAACATCCATCAATACCATAATGTATGTTTCTATATAGAGTTTACCTTAGATAACATCCATCAATACCATAATGTATGTTTCTATATAGAGTTTACCTTAGATAACATCCATCAATACCATAATGTATGTTTCTATATAGAGTTACCTTAGATAACATCCATCAATACCATAATGTATGTTTCTATATAGAGTTTACCTTAGATTACATCCATCAATACCATAATGTATGTTTCTATATAGAGTTTACCTTAGATTACATCCATCAATACCATAATGTATGTTTCTATATAGAGTTACCTTAGATAACATCCATCAATACCATAATGTATGTTTCTATATAGAGTTTACCTTAGATAACATCCATCAATACCATAATGTATGTTTCTATATAGAGTTTACCTTAGATTACATCCATCATTACCATAATGTATGTTTCTATATAAAGTTTACCTTAGATTACATCCATCAATACCATAATGTATGTTTCTATATAGAGTTTACCTAGATTACATCCATCAATACCATAATGTATGTTTCTATATAGAGTTTACCTTAGATACATCCATCAATACCAAATGTATGTTTCTATATAGAGTTTACCTTAGATAACATCCATCAATACCATAATGTATGTTTCTATATAGAGTTTACTTTAGATAACATCCATCAATACCATAATGTATGTTTCTATATATAGAGTTACCTTAGATTACATCCATCAATACCATAATGTATGTTTCTATATAGAGTTACCTTAGATAACATCCATCAATACCATAATGTATGTTTCTATATAGAGTTACCTTAGATTACATCCATCAATACCATAATGTATGTTTCTATATAGAGTTTACCTTAGATAACATCCATCAATACCATAATGTATGTTTCTATATAGAGTTACCTTAGATAACATCCATCAATACCATAATGTATGTTTCTATATAGAGTTACCTTAGATAACATCCATCAATACCATAATGTATGTTTCTATATAGAGTTTACCTTAGATTACATCCATCAATACCATAATGTATGTTTCTATATAGAGTTTACCTTAGATAACATCCATCAATACCATAATGTATGTTTCTATATAGAGTTTACCTTAGATTACATCCATCAATACCATAATGTATGTTTCTATATAGAGTTTACCTTAGATAACATCCATCAATACCATAATGTATGTTTCTATATAGAGTTTACCTTAGATAACATCCATCAATACCATAATGTATGTTTCTATATAGAGTTTACCTTAGATTACATCCATCAATACCATAATGTATGTTTCTATATAGAGTTGTAACCTGTAGATTAACAGTCCATCAATACCATAATGTATGTTTCTATATAGAGTTTACCTTAGATTACATCCATCAATACCATAATGTTATGTTTATATATAGAGTTTACCTTAGATAACATCCATCAATACCATAATGTATGTTTCTATATAGAGTTTACCTTAGATTACATCCATCAATACCATAATGTATGTTTCTATATAGAGTTTACCTTAGATAACCATCCATCAATACCATAATGTATGTTTCTATATAGAGTTTACCTTAGATTACATCCATCAATACCATAATGTATGTTTCTATATAGAGTTACCTTAGATTACATCCATCAATACCATAATGTATGTTTCTATATAGAGTTTACCTTAGATTACATCCATCAATACCATAATGTATGTTTCTATATAGAGTTTACCTTAGATAACATCCATCATTACCATAATGTATGTTTCTATATAGAGTTAACTTAGATTAACAATCTCATCAATACCATAATGTATGTTTCTATATAGAGTTTACCTTAGATAACATCCATCAATACCATAATGTATGTTTCTATATAGAGTTTACCTTAGATAACATCCATCAATACCATAATGTATGTTTCTATATAGAGTTACCTTAGATAACATCCATCAATACCATAATGTATGTTTCTATATAGAGTTTACCTTAGATAACATCCATCAATACCATAATGTATGTTTCTATATAGAGTTACCTTAGATTACATCCATCAATACCATAATGTATGTTTCTATATAGAGTTTACCTTAGATTACATCCATCAATACCATAATGTATGTTTCTATATAGAGTTTACCTTAGATAACATCCATCAATACCATAATGTATGTTTCTATATAGAGTTTACCTTAGATAACATCCATCAATACCATAATGTATGTTT
>NW_028221260.1:0-2648 GCF_045865225.1 Trachurus japonicus | reverse complement strand
TGAACTACTTTACGTTATGTGAATTTTGGTACGTGAATGCATCAGTTTATGTTGAATACAGCGGCTGGTCGGTGATTTAATTCTTTTTTTATTTTTGCATAGCAATGAGTGTAATGATTAGTCAGTTACAAACCTGTTGCAAATTAACAAATTAAGCAGCCCTTTAATCTCAGTGCTTTAGGAATGAATAAAACAACAATGTATCCCTCTCCATCCCGGGTTCCTTTGAAGGTTAATTGGGCCATGACAGCATGGCGTGAAAAGCGACATGGATATAATAACACTTTAAATTTTTGTTTGTGCCTTTTTCTCTCAGCTGCTTAATGAGCAAAACACACCAACAACATCCCACAAATAGTAGACTAGCTATATGAATAGGCTATAGGCTGCATATTTTTACATAATCATATTAAAATATGCACGTAGGTGGTAAATGCAGTGAAATGCAGCAAGGCACATAGGTTAACATCTGACTGCAAGTAACAAATTAACATTTCAGTAGATGTCACTGAGTCTATAGATGTCAAGTGTAAGCATGTATAGCGGACAGGTCTCTAAGGGCTCCACAGACTCGCTTTCGCTTGTGTCTCCAGTTCAGGTTTGGTTAACAGCTAATGAATCAAAGGTCACAGCAAATGAAGCGTAAAAGGTTTGCTTGTTCGGTATTACATATCACGCCAGGAAATCGCCGAGTTCTGTAGCAACAAGTCAGGACTTATTTCAAATTCCGCTGAACGCCTTCAGAGAAAACAAACCGGCCTCAACAACAACAAGCCCCGACTGAAAACGTGATAGGTCCGACTCCCCTCAGAGACCGGTGACGCACTGGGAGTCAATTTGATTATTGGAGCAGCAGCAGCAGCAGCAGCAGCAGCAGCAGCAGCACTTTTGTTATTTACTGTTCATACAGGTGTAATTAAGGCTTGAAGTCCCATCAGCAAAGAAAGGGGGTAGACATTTAATGAGGCTAATTGAGCACTTTATTCTATTCATAATTGTTTTCATGATTAGATCATTTCTGCTTTCACATTTTCAGACTACTTTGAATTCACTTCCTGCTAAAACAAAGAAATGAAAGCCACACCCACACAGCTACGGATAAATACTGAGAAAACTTTCATTTCAGATTAGAAGCTGCGTAGGTCTGGACATCTTTATTACTGATAACTTAAACTGAAAAGCTTTTCCACAGCCATGAAAGCTGTTGTGGTTGCTGCACTGGTTGCCCTGATTCATGGCAGTTTTGGTAAATATGTCTCTTTTTTTGTTTTGTTTATGTTGTTTTTTTTAATTTTTATTTATTTTTATCATGGACTGTTCTACACTCTTTAAGATTTAGATTTTGTCACTCTTCTGTAATGTACTACAGGTTTAGTCCTCAATTCTAGTTCTGGTATTTTGTGACAATATATTATACAGTTGCTGCTGTCGGTATTTGTTTTGTTGTTTCTTTGTATTGGTGTCTGTTTCAGAGTTGAGGAAACTCTTTGGTAAGAGTTGTTTTCCCCTGCGGCTTCAGCTTAAAGCAGGAAGTGTATGTGAAATTACCAAGAGACTCGTCATGAAGAACAATTAGGGTGACATCAGGTAAATTGGGCCATCAGGTAAAATGAGCCAGTTAAGGTTTGAGCCTCCTAGCTTTTTAAGTTTTAACAGGCAATGGCTGTAAATGATTTCAAATTGTTGCTACAACTGTACTTGAAAAAAAACAATTGATTTGAGTGATCTCTGGTTGCTGTTGTGGGTGGGACAATGCTTTATATCCAGCCTGCTGAGGAGAAGTGTGCGAAAAGTGGCCTGGCGAACAAATTTCACTTGAAACTGATAAGGTTGATAACTCCGTAAAAAAACAGATCTACAATAAAAAATTTGATTTATAATACACATTGTGATTCCCCCCATTGGATAGAATGCAAAATTCTTGCTAAGCTTACTTATTTTTAATTTAAATGCATTTTTTGTGGGTGGCTCAATTTACCTTAATGCATCATGGTAAATTGAGCCATGCATTTCAGCTAAAATGGGCCACATACAAAACACAGTCTTACACTGAAGTTACACAGAAATTGAGGGTGCAAAACATGTTCAAAGTTAGATATATATCCAAGGTTGGTCAGTGCCACTCATGGTGCCATTAGCACTGTGGGGGAAAAAATGGCATCTATAATGCCACAGACACACATACACACACAGTAAAAGAGCCTATAACATAGTCAGTTAACAAAGAGCATAGCAACAACATGATCATGTAATTTTAAAATGCATTTTAAGATTAAAAAATGTCTTCAACCTCTTATGTATTCACTGTTAATGTTAAGTTTAGTGTTGCAGTTTAGTAGTAGTATCAATTAATTATTAAAATTTAAATGATTTCTGCTAAAATTACTGTGTTGTTCTCTCTTGGCCCAATTTAACTGAATGGCTGGCCCATTTTACCTGAACCTTCATCGTACCTCGAGAGGGAATATCCCGATACTTTAACTCTCATAATTCCAAAATAATTATACTTTTAAATTTTTTTTTCACACAGAAACATTTAAGAGACCTATGTCAATTTTTAAAAATATCAATGGATTTCATTCATAGCGTTTTTGATGGTCTTATTCATCGTTTACCAAAAAGTGGCCCATTTTACCTGACTTCACCCT
>NW_028221259.1:0-33178 GCF_045865225.1 Trachurus japonicus | reverse complement strand
GCGTGACTTACGTGACTGCGTGACTTACGGTGAGCGTGTTACGTCATTTCCTGCCTGTACCTGCTGCACTGTTGCTGTGTTGTGTTAGACTTTCTCAATCCTCCGTCTAGTGTTCTGCTAATTTAATCACTTTAAGCACCAGCGTGCACCACGTTTTGCTACATTAACACAACTTTCTGTCACTTAAGTCCTTAACAGGACTCTCTTTGTATTTCTCCATTCAACTTGTTGTATTTGCCACAGGTCCGCTAGTTAGCTTAACATACTAGCTATGGCTTCCCCTCCCTCCTCTGTCTCCTTCTCCTGCTCTGAGTGTCAGATGTTTAGCTACTCCTCTGCCTCCTTTAGTGGTAATGGTATGTGTAATAAGTGTAGCTTGTTTGTAGCTCTGGAGGCGAGGCTCAGCGAGTTAGAGTCCCGGCTCCGCACCATGGAGGCTAGTCCAGCTATAGTAGCTTCACAGTCCAGCTTAGCCGGTGCAGAGCCACCTAGCCTAGCCGCCGCTAGCAGTTCCCTCCCAGCCCCCGAGCAGCCGGGAACTAGCCAGTCCGGCTGGGTGACAACAAACCGAGGGAAACATAGACGCAATAAGCCCGTGTTGGCCCACCAACCCCTTCACGTCTCCAACAGCTTTTCCCCACTCAGCGACACACCCGCTGAGAACGTAACTCAACATGTCGACTCTGTTGCTCACAGCCCCGCTGTGAAGTCGGCATTAGTCATTGGCAGCTCCATTTTACGGTACGTGAAGGTAGAGAAACCAGCGAGCATAAAGTGCATCCCAGGGGCCAGAGCGGGCGACGTTGAGGCTAATCTGAAGCTGCTGGCATGTAAACGTAAGGTTAAATACAGTAAGATTGTAATCCATGTCGGCGGTAATGACACCCGGCTTCGCCAGTCGGAGTTAACTAAGGTTAATATGGCTTCGGTGTGCAACTTTGCAAAGACAATGTCGGACTCCGTAATTTTCTCTGGCCCGCTGCCCAACCTAGTGAGTGACGATATGTTTAGCCGCATGCGTTCATTCCATCGCTGGATGTCTGGGTGGTGCTTAGATAACGACGTGGCTTACATAGATAACTGGACCTCCTTCTGGGGAAAGACTGGTCTGATTGGGAGAGATGGCGTCCATCCTACTCTGGATGGCGCATCCCTCCTATCTAGGAATATAGGGAACTTTATTAGCCGTGCTAATCCCTGACAAGCACCCAGAGTTCAGACCAGCAGGCAGAGCCGCAGTTTAAGACGCCCCTCTGCTGTTTCCTTCGTGTTGTCACCCACCCAGCCTATAGAAACTGTGTCTGCCTCGAGGCTGTCTAAGCCTAAACCCCAATCTAGAGGAGTTGTTTATAGCAACTTAGTTAAAATCAAAACCACTGCTCCAGCAAGCCAAACTAATAGAACTATTAAATGTGGTTTGCTCAACATTCGTTCTCTCCCATCCAAGTCTCTCCTAGTGAATGACTTAATTACAAGTCACCATATTGACATATTAACACTCACTGAGACCTGGTTGCAGCAAGATGAATATGTTAGTTTGAATGAATCTACCCCTCCTAGTTACATTAACTGTCATGTGCCTCGTAACACAGGCCGAGGAGGAGGAGTGGCTGCTATTTATCAGTCAAATCTGATTATCAACCCTAGACATAATAGTTCATATAATACATTTGAAAGCCTTACTGTCAGCCTCTCTCACCCAGACTGGAAAGCAGAAAAACCACTCTTACTTGCTGTAGTGTATCGTCCTCCTGCACCTTATTCTGAGTTTCTAGAAGAATTCCCTGACTTTCTGTCAAATTTAGCAATGAGCTCAGACAAAGTCATTATAGTAGGTGACTTTAACATTCATGTGGACGTCGATGATGATTGTCTGGCTACTGCATTCAAGTCACTTTTGGATTCAGTCGGCTTCTCTCAGAGGGTAAACAAACCCACTCACACTTTTAATCATATCCTTGACTTAGTACTTACTTATGGAATAGAAGCTGACCATGTCACAGTTCTTCCTCAGAACCCCGTCTTGTCTGACCATTCTTTAATAACATTTGAATTTACTTTAACAAATTATATCCTACCTGGGAAAAAAATCCCGCTACAGTAGATGTCTATCTGACACTGCTGTTTCTAGATTTAAAGAGCTTATTCCAGCAGAGCTTGCTGCCACATCCTGTAACCATATTATGGGCAGTGATGCTGACTTCACCACATTCTGTAACCATATTATGGGCAGTTATGCTGGTTTCACCCCCACACAGGTGGACTATCTTGTGGATAGCACTGCAGCAGCACTCCTTGGAACACTTGATGCTGTAGCTCCCCTCAAAAAGAAAGCTATCAATCAGAAAAGAATAGCTCCCTGGTACAGCCCAAACTTGCCGCGCTTTGAAACAGAAGACCAGACAGCTGGAAAGGAAAACACATTCCAGCCAACATGAGGAAGACCGTCAAGCCTGGAAGGATAGTTTATTAATATATAAAAAAGAACTCCGTAATGCTAGAAGCAATTACTATTCATCTCTAATAGAAAAGAATAAGAACAACCCCAGGTTCCTTTTCAACACTGTGGCCAGGCTAACCAAGAACCATAGTGTTGTTGAGCCATCCATCCCTCCAACTCTCAGCAGCAACGACTTCCTAACTTTCTTTACCGAAAAGATAGTTAATATTAGAACAAAAATTGCTTAGTAATGGCCCACAGATTACGATACCCATAGAAGCACCTCCCAGACTTGGTACACACTTGGACAGCTTCTCTCCCATCGACCTATCAGACTTAACTTCTGCAATTACTTCTTCCAAGTCAGCCACATGTCTGCTGGATCCAGTTCCGACAAGACTACTTAAGGATGTCTTCCCCTTAATTAACATTTCTTTTCTGAACCAAATCAATCTTTCCTTAGCCACAGGCTACGTGCCACAGGCCTTCAAGGTGGCTGTCATTAACCCTTTACTTAAAAAACCTTCTCTTGACCCAGATGTCCTTGCCAACTATCGGCCTATATCCAACCTTCCTTACATCTCTAAGATCCTTGAGAAGATTGTCCTGGAGCAGCTACATGAACATCTGCACAGCAACGTGCTCTTTGAAGCTTTCCAATCTGGATTCAGAGAACACCATAGCACTGAAACAGCACTTGTCAAAGTCTCTAATGATCTTCTTATAGCTTCAGACAGAGGTCTCGTCTCTGTTCTTGTACTTTTGGACCTCAGTGCTGCATTCGATACCATCGACCACAGCATCCTGCTGCAGAGACTAGATCATGAAATAGGGATTAAAGGAACTGCCCTAAAATGGTTTAAGTCATACTTATCTGACAGGTTTCAATTTGTTAATGTTAATAACGACCATTCAGAGTATAGCAGAGTTACGTATGGTGTACCGCAGGGTTCAGTCTTAGGGCCAATCCTCTTCATTCTTTACATGCTCCCATTAGGTGACATCATCCGGAAGCACTCAATCAATTTTCACTGTTATGCGGATGATACGCAACTCTACTTGTCCATGGAGCCAGATGACAGAAGCCGCCTCATCAATCTGCAAGACTGTCTGAAAGACATTAGATCCTGGATGTCCTCTAACTTCTTGCTACTGAATTCAGATAAAACTGAGGTCATCGTGTTTGGACCTAAACATCTCAGGGACACGTTCTCCAATCAGATCGCTACTCTAGATGGCATCACCCTGACCCCGAGTACAACCGCGAGGAACCTTGGAGTCATTTTTGACCAGGACCTTTCCTTTAACTCCCACATAAAGCACGTGACTAGGACCGCCTTCTTCCATCTGCGCAGTATCACTAAGATTAGGAATATCCTCTCCCAGAGTGATGCTGAGAAACTAGTACATGCATTTATCACTTCTAGGCTAGACTACTGCAACTCTCTCCTGTCAGGATGTCCGAAAAAACTCTCTAAAGAGTCTCCAGCTGGTCCAGAATGCCGCAGCAAGGGTTTTGACAGGAGTTAGGAAGAGAGAGCACATCTCTCCCACCTTAGCTTCTCTCCACTGGCTTCTGTAGGATTTAGAATAGACTTCCAAATCCTTCTGCTGACTTATAAGGCTCTTAATGATAAAGCTCCAACCTCTCTGAAAGCACTAATCATTCCTTACTGTCCTACCAGAGCACTCCGCTCCCAGAATGCAGGTCTGTTAGTGACTCCCAGTATCTCTAAAAACAGACTGGGAGGTAGAGCCTTCAGTTACCGGGCTCCTTTACTGTGGAACCAGCTCTCTCCATGGGTCAAAGAGGCAGACACTCTAACTACATTTAAGTCTAGACTTAAAGCAGATATCAGTGGAATGTTTTTGTTAATATAAGTCCTAAATAGTCCTATTTTCCGTCAGCAATCACTTACATGAAGTATTTCAGCCTAAACACGAGTCTCTCCGTCACTCTGCTCTGCTGTAACCCGAGGAGAAAATTTTCCTTGTGGGATACAAGTGTTATCCAATGAGGGGAGAGAACGGCATGAAGGGCTGTGTGTGCAGCCAAGGGATGCGCGTGAATGTGGTGACGTAGCACGAGGACCAATTGATGCCTGACAAGGGCGGGGGCTGCTAACTCATGGTGCGTTCAAGGAAACTCGTACTTTGTGTTTTTCCTTCCTGTGAAGTCATACCAGTTCGATCTGGTACGAGTTCACGGGTCGGAAGTTACGAGTGGCCGTTATAGGGAACTTTCACAGACAACAGGACGGTAAAAAACACGAGCTACGGGTTACCTGGAACGCTACCAAGTCGTAGTTGTGACTTGAAGCTGTAACTTACGGTTTCAAAAGCCTGCCTTGAACACAGCATTAGCCGAAACGGCCGTGCCGCTGCTATCTGCTTTAAGACCTTCCTTTATGACAGAGCTTTTAGTTAGGGCTGGTTCAGGTAGCTCTGAACCATTTTATAGCTACGCTGCTATAGGCTTAGACTGCTGGGGACACATCTGGTTACACAGAGCCCTCTCCTCCTCTTCTCTTCTCTTCTCTCCTCTCCTCTTCTCTCCTCTCCTCTCCTCTCCTCTCCTCTCCTCAGTATATTTTTGAACTGTCATTTTCTGCTGTACTTTGTAGTTTGGCCTTGGTGTCTCGCACTCTCTCTGTGTTTCCGCAGATCCACCGGAGCTCCATCTCTCTGCACCAGCCGCCGCCTGCATCGCCCCCCCCCTCCCTCCCCTTCCCCTGCTGTTTAGACCGGCCTCCCCTTCTCTTCCCATGGACCAGTCTGCCACCCAGCCCTCCCATCGAGCTGGCCAGCTCTCCCTGCCCCCCCCCCCCCCCCCCCCCCCCCGCCCCCCTCCGCCCCCTCCCCTCACCAGAGACTGCCTTCATCAACTCCTGCTAACATTTCCATATTTCGCACATTCTGTGACAAACTGTAAACTGTTTTCTTGTCTGTAACAACATCTATTGCACGTCTGTCCGTCCTGGGTGAGGGATCCCTCCTCTGTTGCTCACCCTGAGGTTTCTCCGACTTTTCCCTGTTAAAAGGGTTTCCATGGAGTTTTTCCTCAGTCGATGTGAGGGTCTAAGGACAGAGGATGTTGTTACGATGCCATGTAAAGCCCTTTGAGACAAACTGTTTGTAAAAACGGGCTATACAAATAAAATTGCCTTGCCTTGCCTTGCCTTGCCTAGCCTCTACATGGGGCGCCTGCTTAACTTCCTGCTCCACTCGATGCCCCCCAATATCGATACTTTTTCAAATAATAAATCGTGTTTCAGACGTAAATCCAGTACGACTTCCGCACCTCTGCTCCGCGAGGTGTCACTGTACTGCTACCTCAGACAGTGTGTTGTACATGCCAATATGTTGTTGTAACTTGCACTTGTATAAAATGGCATGGATAATTTGAATTACATTGTTTTGACTCAGTTTGTCCCATAAATTATCACTATCATCTGATGTACATACAACTCGGATTTTAAGATGCATAATGCCTTTTACATTTTTCAGTAAACTATGTAGAATATCGCAATATATCGCAAAATTTGGATATCGCAATATCGCAATATCGTATCGTATCGTGACTCAAGTATCGTGATGCGTATCGTATCGTGAGGTCCTTGGCAATACCCACCCCTAGTCAGATGAGCCATCTAACTAAAGCTTGTAGCAAACAGCTGTCCAGATGTGTGATTGGAAGTACTTGCTTCTGATTGGACAAGAACATCAAGGAAATGCAGATGTTCAAAGATACAAGCAGTTTTTTTTTCTTCCTATTCATTCGGCTTGGACAGCCACCGTAAAAACATGTATGTTTTATAATGGAAAAACCATGCAAATATAATATATATAAGATAGCGTGTGACCTGTTAACATAGAAACCTAAATGAACAAAGAACATCCAATGAGCTCACAGCCCTGTACAATAAAAACAGGAAGTGATAGTTTGGACATTCAAAAATTGGGATACAGTTCATTGTCAGCGAGATTCCTCAAGAAGAAATCGAGTTTGAGTCAGAGTTTCAAATGTTTGTGTGATCAAAACAAAAACACAAAACAGCTGACATATTGAATTTTTTTGCAGAATATCATTTAAATGTTCAATTTCCAACATAAACCTCTGCAACATTTCCTTGGATGTAGAAGCAGATTTATTTTTTTTTTAATCCCTACCACCAACCTAAAACTGAAGTCTCATAATAATAAAGATAATAATAACTGATAATAATACTAATATACTTTTATCAGATTTCAAATCAGCCAGCTGCAGATTTTCTAACAGCTGTAAAACCTCCTTTAAATTCTTTCCGAGCTGCTTCCTGCTTCTTCTCCACAGACTCATTATATTCACAATCTTAAATCCAGATCAAAGACCACACGCTCCTCAAACAGCCTCAACAGTCAGACACTCAGCCTCCTCCAGGAGTCAATCATCCCTCCAACCAGCTAGTCAGTCACACTAATGTCCTCTAGTTACACTTTTGAAGGTCTGTTATCGGCGAGGACACGGACAGTTAATCACCTTAATTAATCTGACAGGCTTTATCAAAGACGTTATGAGCAGAGAAGAATAGAGGATGGAGGAGGAGGAGCAGAATGAAGGGAAGAGGGAAGGAGATGAGGCAGGGAGGAGGAGGAGGAGGAGAAGATGACAGGTTTATAAATTTGTCATCACAGCAGGAGACGGACAGAGGGGAGGAGAGGGAGAGGAAATTAAAGAAGGACAAAGGAGGAGCGCAGACAGATGTTTGGACAATAGATGTGAAGAGGGTTACTCTGTGGTTAATCCTCCATAATTCACAGCCGCAGAGTTTCCACAGGAGCTCGTTACAGGCTGAGGAATCCACAGGGGTCGTCTCTCCACCGCCAGCAAACCAAACCTACAGTATGTGTGATTTCACAGCGGTTGGAAGTCATAATAAAGGTAGAAATAAAACATAGTGAGGCTGCAGTGTGGAGCCGGTCATTCCGTCATGTATTATGTCAGTGGTTCTCAACTGGTGGGTCGGGACCCAAAAGTGGGTCGCGGACCCTTTCTGGATGGGTCGCGGACAGCTGGTCAAAAAAGTAAATAATATTTAATGCACATCTGATGTTGGACATGTCTTTTATTTTGAAAAATAACTTATTTTGAAAGGCACACGAGACACGTGAACACATGCAGTTGTAATGGTCCTCCTCAGTTTCTTATTATTTGCTCCATTTGCTCTGAATGCAAAGATATCAGTTTCTTATTAATGTGGCCTGAATGCAGTGAAAATACCTTGTTTTGTTTTGTGGGTCTTTATTTTGTGCAATTTGATATTTATTAACTTTTGTGAATATGCTCTGAATGCAGAGATGCATTAGACGTCAAATATATCGTTTTGTTGGTCTCCATTTTGTGCAGTTTGATATTTTTTTATTCACTTCCGTACATGCAGTTGTCATGGTCCTCCTCAGTTTCATTCATGTGCTCTGAAATGCACTTTGCTCAATAAAGAGCAAAATGAGTTTTTAAAGGCTTAAAAAAAAATCTTGGTTTGAATTCTATAAAAGTGAGTCGCGACTTAAAGCAGAAGTAAGCGATCCGGTCGTTTTCACTAATGCTGCGTTCCAGGCAGGCTTTTGAAATCGTAAATTACAGCTTCAAGTCACAGCTTACGACTTTGTAGCGTTCCAGGCAACCCACTCATGTTTTTCCGACCTGTTTTACCAGTGAAAGTCACTATAACGGCCACTCGTAACTTCCGACCTGTGAACTCGTACCAGATCAAACTGATACAACTTCACAGGTCGGAAAAACAGGAGTTACGAGTTTCCTTGAACGCACCATAACAGTCCTCGTCCCTACGTCGCCACATTCACGGTGTCCCTTGGCTGCACACACAGCCCTGCATGCCGTTCTCTCTCCTCATTGGATAAAAACTGTAGGATACGATAAATGTTTTCTCCTCGGCTCAGAGCAGAGCAGAGTGACTGACAGACCCGTGTTTCAGACCAAACACTCTATGTAAGTGATTTATGTCGGAAGATAGAACTATTTAAGACTTATATTAACACAAATATATCACTTACTTCTGCTTTAATGACCATGGGAGAATGTGGGTCCCAGAGTGAGACTAGTTGTGACACCAGGAGTCCGGTCATTGTGGAGCATCTTAACAACACAATATGTCCATTCTTTGTCCCAGTGGACTCTTTGACTTGTTAAAGCACAAGTGGCATTTATATAATAATACGTTTTCTACCTCTTCCAGGGGCAAAGCTATAATACTGTAACTGTATGTTATCAGATCCACCAGCCGCCTTTCTGGCTTTGACTAACAGAACCAGAGACCTGGCTGTGACTGAATACACTTTTATTTGATTTTTGAGCCTTTGTGCTGTTGTTGCCTTACACTTTCTGTACAATACAATATCCACAGAGATCAAGGCCTTAGAGAGCTGGAGGAGACTCGAATTCTCCTGCAAACTTCTACTTTCTGCAAAATAATACTGACCAGAAAATAGACATGTAACCTGATGAGGTCATATCACAAATTAATGAAATGTGTTTATTTCGGTCACACAACACCAATATCAAAATCAACCATTTTGTGTTAACAATTTAGCCATACACCATTGCAACCATACACACACACAAAAAAGAAAATACCTTACAGTGACCGAAAAGGGAATAGGCTGAAGCCCGAGGCTTATATTTGCCTATCCTTTGCACTCTATGAAATTAGATTACCTAGAATATCAACAGTACAAAATAATAAGATGAAATTAATCATTACTGTATTTTATAATTTTTCATTATTTTACATTTCCAGGCTTTCTTACAACCCAACAAAGAACTACATGTCGTCAACTCATCACTGAGCTTATTCCACATTTTAACTCCCAAGACAAATCCTGATTGTTAGGTATCACTAAGGCAACACATATTGCAGGGATGTTTGTTTACATGATATTGAATCAGAGTTGTTATTTTAGTAAAAGAAAATGACAAAAAAAAACAGGACATAATGCAGTATTCCTGTCCGCTTATTTCCAAAATGAAAAGAACCATAAAAGCCTTGTTTTTTTTATGACTGACTGTCAAGTACGAGCCATTATTAAGTGTTGTCCTTCACAGTTTATTCGAATGCGGCCCTTCAGAACAATATCACACAGCAGAGTGAATCTGTAAGACGCCGCTAAACATCTGTAAGCCCAAAAAAGAAATAGAGAAGATGACAAGACAGCAGCTGCATTGAAAATACACAGTCATAGACATTACGTCTGTGTTTTAATTAAAATAATGTTCAAATTAAACCCTGCGTTGCTTTGGACATCAAATAAAAAAGAACCCCCGTTGTGTTTCTTGTATGTTTGCGGCCCGGATGAGTAACCCTGTCCAAGGACACTCACACCCTGATGTATACCACAGGGATCAAACCTCTCAACCTGATATGATATGATCAGTCTGCTGCTGTCCGTCAGCGCTCGGCCGGTGTCAGCAGCCGCGCTCACACACACGCAGGAGAAAAAGGGCTGATGATGCAGGTATAGGAGCGATGTCATTACAGGGCTTTTTACTTCCTGGGCTCAAACAACGGATTAATGAGCAGATGTCATTATGTCATTACACAGGAGGTCATCGTAATGAGGACATAACGAGGTCAAGAGGCCCCTACGCCATACACGGGGCAAGAGACGGTGTCAAAATAATGGGGACATAATGGCGGGGAGTCACTCTAAGGTGTCTTCATATGGAGGTGTCCCCTTAATACAGTAATAAGCCGCTCTCAGTGTTTACCCCAATTAGACATGAGAGAGACAGACAGAGGGGAGGGTGGGGACATGCAGAGGACCGGAGGGAAGGAAAGAGAGGAGAGAAAGAGAGAAGGAGGAGGGAAGGAGGAAGGAAGGTTGCATATGTGGGCAGACAAAGAGGGGGGGAGGAAGAGAGTGAGGAAGAAAGATGGAGAGAAAGTGAGATTGAAGGGGCAGGAGGCAATGATTAGACTGTGATGGCCTGTGTGGAGCCTGGCATCATTGTGTGTGTGCGTGTGCATGAGCGTGTGTGCATGTGCATGAGTGCGCGTGCATGTGTGTGTGTGTGTGTGTGTGTGTGCGCTGCTCTTGGAATTAATGAGAATCTCAGATGAGAGGAGAGGGTCATCATGACCTGCATGCAAATGACACCCAACTAGGGATGCAAAGGGGCGGAAAATTTCCAGTAAATTTCCAATAAATTTCCATGCAAAATAATACAATTAAAAAACATGACATTTCAACAGATTATTTGTGAGCAGAACTTTATCAAGTTTTAATTCTTGTATGAACAATCAATTCTTTTACTGAACAACAAAAACATGAATGTTGAGTAAAATGTCACCTTCAATTTTGTAAATTTCGGATTTATTCCCGTTTATTCTCATATATTCCCATGGAATTGCTCATACATGCACGCGCACACACGCACCCTCAGTATCTCATTCACAAACACTTTCTCTTCTGCACATGCACATACACACACACACACACACACGCACACACACACCCTGTCTCTCTGCTTTTGTTTGGTCTTCAGCCATGATGATGGCATGCATCAATGTGCCACTGTGTGTGTGAGTGAGTGGTACTGGGCAACACAGCTGCTCTGCCTGCTGTCCTACACGACACCGTGTCATTCATATCTGAATGTCAGCGGTTCGTACGTGGAAAAGCTCAGTGTGGCTGCCGTCACTCAGGACTCTCAGCTCGGCTCGGTAAACAACGGAGGACGAGACGTCTCCACTAGAAATGTCAAGAGCCAGATTCATATCATGACGCAGCAGCTGACTCTATGTGCACAAGTAACATATCTATACAGTGACATATGATAATCAACACTAGAATCAATCTTCCATGCAAAATATCAATCCCATATTTTTGCTCATCAAGTATAATCAATAACTGATGCATCACAGTGTCAATCACACCAAAATAGCCAATAGGTAGCACGTACTGTAGTTCTACACGGAAATATTTCAGCGTACAGAGCAGCGCTGCAGAGTTGCCACATGCATCAATCTATTGAAGAAGCCTCATTATATAGTTCATTTATTCAGTTTAATTTGAATATGCAAATGCATGCAAATTACACAACACAATGGTTGATCTTAAGAGACTAGCTGAAAAGGTTACAGTGCACAAGGATGGTTACGTAGGATGCATCCTGTCAAAGTGTGATAATCGTCTTATGACATAAATATGCCGTGGTTATAATGGTCATAACGGTAATAATACTGAGTGCAAACAGAGAATGAATGGGAAAATGGAAGCTAAAATATGAGTTAAAAGACAGTTTGTGCTTCAAGGGAAAACAGTTAGATGTTAAAAAATATTATAGCTAAAATATAGCAAAGACTGGTTTAAAAGATGATAACTCCTTGTTATTCATAGGTTTTCAGTCTGCTAAAATGATCTGCTGATTGACTGTGTCTGTCATCTACTGCTCTTGCCTTCCAGGTAGAAGAGGCAGAGGAAGTTAAAACGGATAAAAAGATGATTTTCATTGAATATGTTTTATCCTTCTTATGTAACGTGATAGATATAGGCTTTTTTTCCTGTGAGTTGACATACGAGTTCGGAGAACGTGTCGATCTGTTGTTGATTGCTTATGTCTTGTTCAGCCTGAGTAGAGGAACGCGTTGCTAATGCTAACGCAAAAAAAAAAAAAATCTCACAGTAGATTTGACAGAAGTGTGTGTGTGGTTTTCTTCATTGATCCCCGTTTACTGTAGCGTAATATATATCTTTTGTTATCAGAGAGAGAGACCTCTAGTGGTCAAAGTAAATATGACAGGAGCAAACGATAAAATCAGAGCGACAGTCCTAGCAAATGTGCTACAAGTGCAAAGACCAAGTAAAACATGTTTCTCCTGAGGTAAAAGTGAATTCTTCCTTCCTCTCTTTCACTGCGTATGAGGGGTTTTCAAATACCAAAGGGATTTAGGCTAAAATTCCCTCCAAACACTCGTAACGTGGCCGAGTGGCCGGCGATAATGATCATCTGCGCTGTAGTTCCTTTCAGCTTCTCCTGGCTGGTGTGTTTCATTATCTCTCCTCTCCACTGCTTTTGATGTTGCACCTTATTCTGCTGCACTATCATAAACCATGCACACACACACACACACATTCACACACATGCAATTCACACACACACAAAAGCCTGCAAGTTATTTCCTCTGCTGATAACACAGGAGAATAAGCTGAAAAATCCCTACAATTTTAAAGGCTCACGCTAACGCACCATCAAACACAGACGAGAGCACATGAACACCTGTTGCTCGGCGACACACCCACCGCTTGCACATTATCTATCTCCTCTCTCCTTCTCTGCATTCCCTAAACAGTCATTAAATCACAAATGTTGAATATATTTCCCTAAATCCTTCCCAATCTAGGCATCTGTCAAAAAAAACCCCTCAGTTTACCCAGAAGTTAACGCAATGCCTGATCCCTCAACGCAATATTTTTCTGCAGCACTCCCTCAACAGTGTCGGTAGCACGGTGACCTTTTCTGCAGCAGTTTTGAGTCTCTATAGGTGGCAATCCATTCTTCCCTTTGTTCAGCCATGGGGGGAAAATGGTGCTCTTAACTATCCACTTTGTCACTTTATCTCTCCGCATCGCTTCCTGTGTGGTGGAGGATTGTGTGGCAGGAAAACTCCCACGTTCCCAAACCCTCATTTTCAAGCTCATAAAGGCATGAAGGGGGAAAAAGGTAAATGAACTCCATGGCTGGAAAGATACAGAGTCTGAAACACTCTATCATAATGTTCATCTATCTACATATCCAGAGCAAAGTGCTAACAAAGGGCTCATGATGATGCTCTAAATCAGGACTGTTGTATTTATTAAAAGGATATTCCGGCGTAAGTTTAACCCATGATCTAACACACCATGACACCAAATAAGACCCTTAAAGTGAAATTCCGGCGTAAGTGTAAACCATGGTCAAACACACCGTAACACCGAGTTAGACCCCCCCTCGAGAGATCAATTTGCCCGACCGCTACATTCACGAGATCCACCAACTTCAGCAAATACCGCAATATCGCCACACACGGCGCTCTCCGGATCCACTGTCTGACCGCAACCAAAACGCCACCATTTGCCCAAAATAATGCTCAGAACTGCACCAAATGTCATCAATAGTACACACAGGGTCCCAGCACGTAGTACGAGTTGTCAAACATCTGCTAGCTTTGCCTGTTTTCTTTAGCAAGGAGATGCAACTCAACTCACCTACTTCTCCTCCGGGAGCCGCTTGTTGGTGAGGAAGCCCTGACGAGTCGATCACCGAGTGCACCGGAGTTCCGCAGCTCAATCAACAATTACCTCATGGAAATACAATCAGAGTTTTTTTTTTTTTATATCTTGCATATCACTTTATAACTATTATTATCGAGTGCTGGCCACGATATAGGCGCAAATGAGCATTTTTAAGAGCTGCGGAACTCCGGTGCACTCGGTGATCGACTCGTCAGGGCTTCCTCACGAACGAGCGGCTCCCGGAGGAGAAGTAGGTGAGTTGAGTTGCATCTCCTTGCTAAAGAAAACAGGCAAAGCTAGCAGATGTTTGACAACTCGTACTACGTGCTGGGACCCTGTGTGTACTATTGATGACATTTGGTGCAGTTCTGAGCATTATTTTGGGCAAATGGTGGCGTTTTGGTTGCGGTCAGACAGTGGATCCGGACAGCGCCGTGTGTGGCGATATTGCGGTATTTGCTGAAGTTGGTGGATCTCGTGAATGTAGCGGTCGGGCAAATTGATCTCTCGAGGGGGGGTCTAACTCGGTGTTACGGTGTGTTTGACCATGGTTTACACTTACGCCGGAATTTCACTTTAATCAAGTTAGCCGACCGCTAGCTTTTCTAGTTGTAGCAACTTCAGCATAGACCGCACAATAACAATACACTGCAGTCTATTCCTCAACCAGCCAACCAGCATCAAAAGAGCCAATAGCCACAAATAATGCTCAGAACAACAGCACCAAACTTCATCAACAGCACAAATAGCGTCCCCGCCCATAATACAAGGCATCAAACACCTGCTAGCTTTGCCTGAAAAGCGACGAAAACAAAACTCACCCACTCCCCTCCAGCCGCTTGCGAAGCCCTGACAAGTCGATTTACCGAATGCGTGTGGGAGTTGAAGCTTTAGACTAGTTTAACTTGACTCGTGCACCTTCACTGAATGGAAAAAACGTTCACAGAACTCCGGTGTAAAAAGATTAGACAGAATGTATTTCTTGTTTTCCAAAGTATCTGGTTTTCTCATCAGAAAAAGCAAAACGGCTTTTTTCAAAACGGCTTTTTCTTTCTTAACTAATCATGAATTAAATCAAATGAATTTAACTTTTGCCTAATGAACTATTTATCCAATTAAAACAATTATTTATTTACGCTCATATGAACTTTACAATATAAACAAGCAAAACATGTAGGAGCACACAAAACACACTTTGGCTCCCACAGTGTTCCTCTCTGTCTTCCCTCTCTGTTTCTAACAATAAGGACAGGGAAATGAACGGAGTACGGTGTACATTTTAGGACATCCTCAGGATCAGACTTCAGTGTCAGACCTCAGATGAAAAGGTATATGGTCTGAGGAAAACCTCTGTCATACTCGCACCAAACTTCATCAGGTCTTCATCACTAAGCCTTCAGAGTTAGACTGAACGGCATCGCACGTTACGCCGTCATTTATAAGCTCTCAGAATCATTCTCAACGGCCTCACACGTTACGCCGTCATTTATAAGCTCTCAGAATCATTCTCAACGGCATCGCACGTTACGCCGTCATCTATAAGCTCTCAGAATCATCATGAACGGCCTCACACGTTACGCCGTCATTTATAAACTCTCAGAATCATTCTCAACGGCCTCACACGTTACGCCGTCATTTATAAACTCTCAGAATCATTCTCAACGGCATCGCACGTTACGCCGTCATTTATAAGCTCTCAGAATCATTCTCAACGGCATCGCACGTTACGCCGTCATCTATAAGCTCTCAGAATCATCATGAACGGCCTCACACGTTACGCCGTCATTTATAAACTCTCAGAATCATTCTCAACGGCCTCACACGTTACGCCGTCATTTATAAGCTCTCAGAATCATTCTCAACGGCCTCACACGTTACGCCGTCATTTATAAGCTCTCAGAATCATTCTCAACGGCATCGCACGTTACGCCGTCATCTATAAGCTCTCAGAATCATCATGAACGGCCTCACACGTTACGCCGTCATTTATAAGCTCTCAGAATCATTCTCAACGGCCTCACACGTTACGCCGTCATTTATAAACTCTCAGAATCATTCTCAACGGCATCGCACGTTACGCCGTCATTTATAAACTCTCAGAATCAGCCTGAACGGCATCGCACGTTACGCCGTCATTTATAAACTCTCAGAATCAGCCTGAACGGCATCGCACGTTACGCCGTCATTTATAAACTCTCAGAATCATTCTCAACGGCATCGCACGTTACGCCGTCATTTATAAACTCTCAGAATCAGCCTGAACGGCATCGCACGTTACGCCGTCATTTATAAACTCTCAGAATCAGCCTGAACGGCATCATGAAAAAATATGTCACAGTGTGTATCAGGACAACAGCTGATTCGCCAGCAACGACGCTGAAGTTCGCTTCCAACACACACACACACACACACACACACACACACACACACACACACACACACACACACACACACACACACACAGGAATGAGTTTTGAAGCGGGCCGACATATAGGCTAGTGAGTGTAGATTCATTGATAAAACTGTAAGGCACACACAATGCCATAGCCTACAGTACACTATTTTCAACATATGTAATGTTGTGTATGTATGTTGATGTCGTTTTTTTAATGATTATTATTATAACTCTCAGTTAATGTTGGCTACTAACTAATTTCCACTAATTTATCCATAAATGGACGAAGTGTTTCACCGGCGAGGATTACGCGCGATTACGCACAGTTTAATAGAAATTTGCAGCAGTGACAGAACATGCAACTTAAAAGAGGCCGCATCAAATGCAAAATAAATCAGAATCCAGCACTCATAACAGTAGGGATGGATGGTCCAGACCTACGCAGCCCGAGATATTGTGGAATTTTCTGACTGACATGGTTGGATGGCGCGAGTGTGACAAGAGAGGGTCTGTGTGTGTGTGTGTGTGTGTGCAGAGTGCGAACTACGGGGAGGCCAGGGGGGTCTAAGATCCCCTGAACACATAATTTGTGAAATTTGGGGGGGGGTCTCTAAAATATTGGCAAAATGCTGTTGGCTATGTCAGCACCTCGTCACCGCTGTTGTTTAAGCTCCATTCTTTCTGCAGTCTGAAGCGCGAATCCGCCGTGTTGGTAAACAAATAATCCATCTATATCAACGTATAAACCGAGGGGGGGTCCGCCCGGTACTCAGACATCCCGCTACTCCGCTATGTTTCTATTTAGACATCCCACTATATCGACATCCCTCTATCTAGACATGCCGGTAATCCCACACTTTTTGGTACCGCCATTCCGACACATCATATTTCTTTTCTTTCTTCTTCTTTTTTTTTTTTTTTTACAGCTGCAATACCCAGGCGCGTCTCTCTCTCTTTTTTTCTTTTCAGCATGCCTATCACAGGGAATTATGTTCTTAATCCCAACAAACACACAAAACTGACATGATAAACAAACAGAACTACTGTACTGTCAAGTTAAACCTGTCACCTTCAGCACACACGTGCAGGAACCCCCTGGGGCCTGGTGGCGAAAGTTGAGAAATTGTTGCAATGACAATAAAATGATAGATTATTTGTGATTGCTGCATAAAGGTTTCATTCAATATTAAATCCTAGCCGCTGCACCAAAATCGGCCAGTAGATGGCGGTACTGTAATTTGGCTTGTAGCCTACTTCTAACTTATTTCAATGAAACAGCATAAAAACACAAATTTAAACACATTAAATCCCCTTTTTTTAATGACATTAACTTTTTCCTCTGAAACGTATGACTTAAACTGAACAAACAAAGAAGTCATTGAAGCCATTTGTAATGTCCTAAGTGTTATAGGCTACAGTTTTTCCCCAATCGCTTTGGTGCTATTCTCAGATCAGAATGAAAGTTCTCATAACTATTAGTTCAACCTCCACAACATGTAGCCTAGTCATTTGTTCACATCATAGTAGCAGTTCCTCCTTCCTCTGAACAAATAGCAAATGCTTTTGGACAAGTTTCTTTCATTAAATTCTTATAACATTATCATTTGTTAATGTCATGTCAGTGTGGCACCCTGAACATTTTTAAAGGGATAGTTCAACATTTTGGCAAATTGGCCCATTGCCATAATCGCTATAGTCATAGCAGTAGGTTCATTACCTTTAATTGTAGGTGTAAGCCATTTTCAGTACGGCGGAGCGCAGCAGCTGGCTGCTCAGAGCTACGCTATGGAGGCTAACGGAATTTCTTGGTTTCCCTCATTAAACTCATCAAATTCAACATCCCAAAACTCCACAGCGCTTTTGTAGACAAGTTGTGACCTGCACAACCACCACGCTATGAGATAATGACGGAACGATACGAAACGGAGCCGTTTTCGAGGTAAATTCATACAAAACCGCTGATGCGCGTTGCGTTCAGCGGTTTTGCCATATAGCGATTATGGCAATGGGCCAATTTGCCAAAATGTTGAAACTATCCCTTTAATAGATTGCAGTATTTGTGTGGAATGACAGACCTGGTTTACCACCTTACGTCAGTAGATGGCGCATGGTAACCATGGGTGGTTGCTGTGGGCCCCCGTTGTCGTAGCAACCAGTAGGATATGAGGGAAGTCTAGCGCTACTTTGGCAACTTAATGTTACAAGCCACAATTAAGTGCCTGTTGTTGTTTTTTTTTTTCAGATGAGTCTAACGTTAGTCCACACAAGCACCCATGTCTAGATGTTTTCTCTGTTTTCTGTATTTTCTCTTCAATCGCGGTGTTGTTCGTTGTGTTTACTATGTGTTAGAAATGTTATAGTTAGTGAGAGTTCGGTGGCTGCATTTGGCGGCCGTTGTTGTATGTTGTTGGTATGTCGTCAATATCTCGATGTTGTAAATGTATCGTCTTTACGTGCTGACATAGTCGCTGTTGTTTGTGTTGTTTACATGGTTGTTTCGTGACGGTTGGATCGTGTTGGTTGTGTCGTATTGTACTAAACGTTACATGGTCGCTCTTGTTGCTGCTGCCGGGCTGCCCCCGTTGTCGTAGCAACCAGTAGGATATGAGGGAAGTCCAGCGCTACTTTGGCAACAAATGTTACAAGTCACAATTAAGTGTCTGTTGTTTTGTTTTTCAGATTGCTGTGTTAATAAACACGGAGTGGAGTAGTGTGTAACATCAGTCAAAATGAACTATACTTTTGAACGCTGAATAGTCTTTCCCTAAAAAACTAGGCTAATAGTCCTCATTTCATTGCTTGAGTCATTACATAGAAAATTGTTGAACTAGTTTTCAAAATCTGTCAAACTCATTGTAAATGTTGGGAGAAACACTGCAAATTAAATTACTATTCATCTGCAATAAGGAAGAACAGGTAGCTATAGCATTGGGACGGTAATTCAGCACTAAACAATCTGCACTGCTCATTGTGTCCTGTAAGCCACAGTGGGACAATCATATTTTAGATTTACATTTAGACTTACAGCTTCACAAGAGAACAGATTTACTGTAGCCTACTGTAGCTAGTATTACAGCAAACACAGTAAAGATTTCCCTAAAAGATGAAAATCCTACTCTTTGCACAATGCTGTGAACAAATAAGAATTGCAAAGAGCATGCAGTAAAAATTTGAAACATTCAGTAGCTCCACTACATCCAGTAGCCTAATGTGTAACTGTAGACCTACTTCACATGGCTGTATAGTGTATGGTGCTGTCTTGAGTATTTTCAGGTAGTATCTTTTTTTGGATTGAAAAACACATAGAGAATAAAGTGCCATAATGAAAACATGACAAAGCCATTTGACTGTCTTCTTCAAAAACGATGATGTCAGGACTTCTCATTTTGACGACACTGACAGTTTCACTGACATAATTACTTGCTTTTGAGTGATGGACTATCCATTTTGAGCAAGTGTACCAAGTGATGCGCTTTTGCAGGTTGTCCACTTAGGTTTTGCAGTTGGTAATAATTGTTTGAGAAATGCACTAACTGTTGTGCAAATGTTAAGAGTGATGTGAAAAAAGCACCAAAGCAATTGAGAAAAAATGTAAAAGTTCTCTCACCATCAGATAACTGCGATGGGATGAAATTAATTCACTCATGAATCGTGTCCTACTTGGGATAATATAGAGTTTGTCTATTATGGAGAAATAAACCGAGACAGGATGTAGCCTATGAAAAACCCTGTCATTTTGTCAAGAAACTGTCATTTCCATCCTGCGGTTTGCATGCTCTCATGATGAGAAGTGTCAAATTGGACACAAATACGGCAGCGGTCACTTCCATACACATGTATGGGTCACTCATGGATGTATTAGGGGTCACTTCGACGTGACGTCACTGCAATCCATGAATATAAAAGATGCAGTTTCAAATAAAGAATTTATATTTTGAAATAACTGTTGTTCCAGTTTAATTTTTTATTCAAACGGTGGATGGATGGATGGATGGAGATAGATAGATAGATAGATAGATAGATAGATAGATAGATAGATAGATAGATAGATAGATAGATAGATAGATAGATAGATAGATAGATAGATAGATAGATAGATAGATAGATAGATAGTTAGATTGATAGATAGACTAAAGGGAAATTCACTTAGGCAGCTCAAAAATGATACAAATGGCCAGAGAATGCTGTGAACCCTAAGGGGCCAGTCATTCAGTTGTTGCAATGATTTATTGTTAGCCTATGTACTGCGGTCAAATGAGCCGTCGTTCGTCTTCGCGGAGTCAAGCCAGCCGCACAAACATTTTAACTGCGCCCGTATCATAGAACTTACGGCGAATGCTCCGAGTCCACCGACAAAGCTAGCGCTAGTTTAGAACCAAGCGAGATGACTTCCGGTTTTCAAAATAAGACGAGGATAATACGAAGGCAATCGAGGTGTGTGTGTGTGTGTGTGTGTGTGTGTGTGTGTGTGTGTGTGTGTGTGTGTGTGTGTGTGTGTGTGTGTGTGTGTGTGTGTGTGTGTGTGTGTGTGTGTGTGTGTGTGTTGGAAGCGAACTTCAGCGTCGTTGCTGGCGAATCAGCTGTTGTCCTGATACACACTGTGACATATTTTTTCATGATGCCGTTCAGGCTGATTCTGAGAGTTTATAAATGACGGCGTAACGTGCGATGCCGTTGAGAATGATTCTGAGAGTTTATAAATGACGGCGTAACGTGCGATGCTGTTCAGGCTGATTCTGAGAGCTTATAAATGACGGCGTAACGTGCGATGCCGTTGAGAATGATTCTGAGAGCTTATAAATGACGGCGTAACGTGCGATGCCGTTCAGTCTAACTCTGAAGGCTTAGTGATGAAGACCTGATGAAGTTTGGTGCGAGTATGACAGAGGTTTTCCTCAGACCATATACCTTTTCATCTGAGGTCTGACACTGAAGTCTGATCCTGAGGATGTCCTAAAATGTACACCGTAACGGAGTTGAGTTCTTCAAACTATCATAGTCAGCAAAGCGTGCTGCATTTTTGGAACTAAGCGTTTCTGGACTCCTTACTGCACTCGGTAATCAGCTCGTCAGGGCTTCCCCACAACGAGAGTGGCTGTTTGGTGCTGTTGTTCTGAGCATTATTTGTGGCTATGAGTGGCTCTTTTGATGGCGGTTGGTTGGTGGAGGAATCGACGGCAGTGTATTGTTATCGTGACGTCTTTGATGAAGTTGCTACAACTAGAAAAGTTAGTGTTCGGCTAACTTGATCTCTCGAGGGGAGGTCTTACTCTGTGTCTAGGGGTGGGCGATATGGCAATATTAGATCGTGAAGGATTAGAGTGTGTAGACGATCTGCCAAAGTGCAGAGATCGTAGGATCTTCTGGGGCACATTCTATAAATTGCAGTTCTATGCTGCAAAGCGCAAACAAAGGACATTTGCAGAGTTTGCAAAAAGAGATAACAACAGTTACTTTAGTTTGTATTTTTATTTGACCCTTTTCAGTCAGCTATTTAGTGTTTTGATATACTTAAAATCCTGTTAAAATGACTGTGTTGAATAAAACAAACAGTAATGTCTTCATTGATGTTTTACTTTCATGTTTATTGAAAGCTACCTTTTATGTTGCAAGAGTGCACTTTATCGGAGTGTTGTTGTTTACCTTTTACTATGTTTACGTTGTTTGCACATGTTGGCAAAAGTGCAACTATTTAGATTAAAATCTATTCAGAAAGGTTATTTGGCCTAAACTGTCTGTTTTTCTTTTTTCGATTTAAGATCGTGATGAAATCGAAATTGTGACTTCATTTAAAAAAAAATCGTGATATGATATTTTTGCCATATCGCCCACCCCTATGTCACGGTGTGTTAGACCATGGGTTAAATTTACGCTGGAATATCCCTTTAATGTACTTTATATTACAGGATAAAAAACCTAGACCTCTGCAACTGATATCCCGGTTTTTAGGATTCATACAGTCACCACTGGAGGTTGAGAGACTGATGCCATAATGTTACATTATTACTGTCGTGTGTTTACAGTGAGTCCATCAGCCGTCTACCTGCAGCCAAATAAACTCATCATCTCTCAGCGTCCGTTGGAGTGACAGAGATGAAGTGTGGGACGTGGTCGCCGTGACCGTCAAAACTAAAATGTGTGACATTTCAGGAAGAACACTGACTGACGCTAAAAAGGAACAAGGGTGTGTTACCCAGCTGCACCAAAACTCATCACACCACCTCTCCTTCAGTATCTATGGAAAGAGCTCTGCTGCTTCCATCTATATCTGTTCATCCATTATGCATGACCAATTTACACTGTCGAGATAGAGGGAGGAGAGGAGGGAGCGATGGAGGAGGGGTGGGGAGGGAGAGGAGGGAGAAAGAGGAGGAAAATGGCAATTTACTAACCCTGCAAATTGATAGAGTCTATATCTATATTAGCAAGGATAATCAGGATATTGGAAAACGTGGCCACATCTGTATGTCTATTCATAATGGATGACCCATTTACACTTTTATTTACACAAGAGCACAGAGACACGGAGGAGGAGGAGGAGGAGGAAGAGAACAAGTGCTGCCACTCTCCACCCGCAGGCGATCCTATCTCAGAGCATCATTGGCACAAGTCTGCTGTTATTGCTTACCTCACACACTTTTACTCTGTGTGTTAGTGTGTGTGTGTGTGTGTGTTTGCGACAGTAATGGCACTCTCTCCTTGGAACAGATGCCCTTAACAGATGTCATTCAGCTTCCAACAGAGACGGTCAATAAGACAATGAATTGTAGCTCACCGAACCCACATCAGTCCATCCATTAGCGCTGTACGATTAATGATAATTGATGAAGAAAAGAAAGAAAAAAAACACCTGATTGCAGCTCTGACGGTTGCACTTATCAAACTGTATGAGGCTGAAATGTCTTCTTATGGAGGAGAGAAACTGAGTGTAGGAAGTCAGCAAGTTTAAACGTCTCCATTGTATTCAGCTCACACACTCGTCCAACAATAAATAATAACAACTCATCCAACACTGCCCATTTTTTATCTATCTTTTAAATTACCACTCTGTATTCACCAACTGTACATTTAGTCTCATACACAGTCCTCCACACTCTGCAATGTTTTACTCTACTTTAATGTTTTATTCTTTACACTGCAAAATCTCAAAATCTTACCAAGAATATTTGTCTTCTTTCTAGTCAAAACAAATTTCATTATACTTAAAATAAGACTCATCACATTAAAAAGTAGCTTGTTTTTAAAGACATTTTTTACTTCTTTCAAGCATATTTTCACTTGAAATAAGTAGAAAAATTTGATAGTGGATCAAGTTTTTCTTTTTTACCGTATTACAAGCACAAAACACTTGCTTTCATGTTACTACTTATTTCAAGAGAAAATAGTTTGAAACAAATGAAAATTATCTAAAAAAGAGATAAGATCATTTTTAGGTGATGATTCTTATTTTAAGTGAAAATAGTTTAGTTTTGACAAGAAATGAGACATTTTGACAAGAAATAAGACAAATATTCTTGGAAAGATTTTGAGTTTTTGCAGTGTACCTTTGCTTTTTTACATCTCCTGCTGTAACAAGTAAATTACTCATAAGTGGGATCAATAGAAAGTCTTATACATCTTATAAAATACCAACATTTCTCTATATGCAAGAGTCTATTTACATCTGTGGCTTTATCACTCCTGCTGTGTGATGCACACTCGTGCACATCACAGGTGTAGCGAGGCCTTAGGAGGATAAAACTTCATTATTAAAGCACAGTGCTGTAAAGTCTTGTCGTGCATGAGATGCTGAGTTCAAGTCTTTTATTGCACCAGCACCCACGCAGGTGTTTTTAGTTACTGAGGATGAAGGTTGAAGCTGGATGGAGCTCAGCTGGGACCGCGCCGACGTCTCCACATCTCAACAAATCAAACAAAGCCAACCAGGAAGTGAGGGACGACATGTCAATCAAACTGTTTTTTTTTTTTTACTCAGATTATTTCATATAAATGATTCAACCTTGAAAAGATCAAATTATTCCATTAAAAGGGATAGTTCACCCAAAATTGAAATTTTACTCATTATCTACTCCCCCTCATGTGGACTAAGGGCTGGGAGAAGTTTCAGAGTCCTCTGTGGCTTCTCTGAGTTACAGGGGGTCTCAGCGTAGCAGTGCATGTCCATATAACGGTTGCAAATGGATACCAACTGTCTTCGTAACAAAAAGACACACCAAAAAACATCCAAATACCTCCATGCTGCTCGTATGTAATGTCCGTCTTGTATTGAAGCCCCGAAATACGAAATTGTCCCGAAAAAAATTAAATAAGTCTATTTTTCAAGCTTGTTTGTAGCGGAAGCTCCACTTCCCGGTTCGTCAAATTTGGACGAACCAGGGTCCGTCCTCTTTCCAGTTCGTCCAAATTTGACGAACCGGGAAGAGGAGCTTTGAGAAGCTTCCGCTACAAAACAAGCTTGAAATATAGACTTATTTAATTTTTTCGGCACAATTTCGCATTTCGGGGCTTCAATACAAGACGGACATTACATACGAGCAGCATGGAGGTATTTGGATGTTTTTTGGTGTGTCTTTTTGGACGAAGAAAGTTGGTATCCATTCACAACCATTATATGGACAAATACTGCTGCGCTGACCCCCCCGTAACTCAGAGACGGCACGGAGGACTCTGAAAAATCTCACAGCTCTTAGTCGACATGAGGGAGAGTAGATAATGAGTGAAATTTGAATTTTGGGTGAACTATCCCTTTAAACAGTGGAAAATCTGACTGCATCTTGATGCAACAGAGTTTCCCCACTATCGGTTTCAGTATCTACTGATCTGCAGTTGCAGGAACAAACTGATCACTGGTTCACTAGATAAATATCAGGCAGCACATTATTACCTCTGCAAATATATGAAACACAGGAATCTGTCAATCACCTGTCTCACCTGTTCCTGTTTGTGAATTCTCCTTCTCTGTTTATATTCTACCAGAAACCACAGCCAATTACAAAATACTAGGAACCCTGTTACCGGTTATTGGTTATGAATCAGCATAAAATTGATCTGCAGTGTTTCCAGCTGCCTTGTTTTTACCAAATGAAGATGCTGCTCCCTGGCTCTCCGGGCCAGATCTCCTCCAGCTGTGTGAACCCGTGATGGCAACGGTGATGACTCTCACACGCCTTTTGCTCGGTGAACGGATGTGTGCAGAACAGATAATGGTGGTGTTCCTGTGAGCAGTGTGTGTGTGTGTGTGTGGTATGAATTATTGAGCGGTGTTGATGCTGGCCAGGTCCTCCCTGCCTGCAGGCTGCAGCTCAGAGATGTCATGTTAGCGCAGCGGCCTCGGCTCTCAGCGCTACGCTTCACCTACTGTACTCTCATTCATATGTACACGCAGCCACGGCTATCCACTGCTATCTGCATTATCTACCACACACACACACACACACTGAGACAAGTAACGCACACAAATACACAAACATCCTCCAGGGGAAATGGCCCATTATTTAAACCATTTGTCAGCATCTCAAGTAAACAACAACACACTTTAGATAAATATATAAAATCAATGGCAAGGCAGAGCATGCCCGCCAGTTAGAGCTAAAAAATAGACAGAAATGAGATTGATACTGAATGGGATGATTTATGATAAAGTTAAAAAATTACACACAAAAGTTATATAAAAAAACTTCTTTCACGATACCGAAGTAAAAGATGAAAGTGAAGTTTTTCTTTACAGGCTCTCGGCCATATGTTGCATTACAGATCATTAGCACGGTCTAATTAAAAACACTTAAAAAGCATCAATTTTGATTGGCCTGTCTGCACTTTGAAAATGTCAACAGGAGCATAAGTGGCCGTAACTAATAAAGCATAAATAATAATAATACTCTGATAGATTGAAGCTTTTTAATTGCCAGCAGCAGCAGCAGCAGCAGCAGCCAGCAGAGAGGATGTGTCAACTGATCCCTGATCGCTCATAGTGAAGAGTTAATAAAATAATACACATTACAAAAACATGACTTATGTTACTCATCACGTTCACCTGATGTCATTGTATTAATATTTCTAAACCGGGAACCTCGATATGATTCACACACGAGTACATTTGTCATAATATCAACCGACTTAACAACTAAATTAAAATAATCCCTCTAAGTTTAGACTCATTCTCTGTTCTGATTCACTGCTGCAGAGTGATGACGCCTGAAGATTCATGAAGATTCCTCAAGAGGTTTTCACACTGACCTCATTCAGACTTTTCCGTTTGATCCAAACCAGATATACAGGGGTGAACGCTCCTCTGCACCAAAGACCAGACATTTGGTCCAACCCAAAGAGGTGGTCTCGGACCATGGTTCAGACTTTTACAGTGTGAAAGCTTTTTTTGTTGTTGTTATTGCTGGTTTGGACATTCGTAGATTTAACAGAAAGTAGCAGTGGTTAGCCTACACACGTTAGCATACACACTTAAAAAAAAAAAATTTAACCAGGTAAAGCTTATTAAGATATAGCATCTCTGTTTCAAAAGTGACCTGGCCAAGAGGCAGCAAAAATTACAAGTACATGCAGTAATACAATTAAATACAGTAGAAAACAGTTCAATAAATAAAAATGAAATTATCAGGGATAGATTAAGTGTAACATCTGGGGCGGTGCATGGCGCAGTAGTTAAGGCGGTCGCCCCATGTAGAGGCTACAGTCCTCAACGCAGGCATCCCCGGTTCGAATCCCGCATCGGGCAGACCTTTCCTGCATGTCATTCCCCATCTCTCTGCCTCCCCCTTTCCTGTCTATGTGCTATCAAATAAAAAGGCAAAAACGCCCAAAAAATTTACTTAAAAAAAAAAAAAAAAAAAAGTGTAACATCTGATTTAAAAACAGTGGCAGAGCCCGATGCTTACGAGTTCCTTAGTTTTAAGAATTTTAACAAAGTTACCAAGAGGGATCAGATTCGATTATTTTAAAAACGCTAATATTTTAAAAACACTGAACCGTGGAGCCAGGGTCCAGCAGAGCTTCAGTCGTCTTCGAGACGATAAAGCCTCCACATGACGAGGACGTTCATCTGAATATGAACTAGGCTCCATATTGGACCTGATGGTGTTGATGCTAATGGTAGCAATGACATAACAGTAGAATTATCCTTGTCCATTCATTTTTCTAGATGGCTACTTTGCTGACAAGCTAATGGGAGGAGAGTTCAGGTGAGAAAACGGCCTTAAAGACGACAAACCTTCTTCTTTTTACAGATATGAAATAGAATCTATATTTGCAAAACAACATGTTTTAAGAAACTCATCATGTTAATTTATGTGCATGTGGTTGATTCCTGTTTAGAAATCTGTGCTGATGGTTTTCACTGTGTCATATTAATGTTACGCTGCCGTTAAGTAGCTGCTTCAGAATCATTAATTATGAGCAGGATTCATTGAAAACAGCGCTAACGTTACATCTCTTTTATGTTCGCCCGAGGACACTCAGCTCCTCTTAATCGTCCCTTTTTTTTTTTTTTTTAACACATGCAGATTTGTTTTTTTGTGTTTTCTAAATAACGCCACAGATTTCATCATATGAGCTGGGGTGATTTCATCATGTCTGAGCTGCCAGAGGCGACGCTTTCAAGCCCTCTCTAATAAAAACAAACAAAACGGAAAAAAAAAACGAGCCTCAGCACTTTAGTGTCCCTGTCTTTCATCCTCCTCTTCCTTTGTCTCTCTTTCTTCCTGCCTGTTGATGGCCGCCTTTGAACACACACACAGATAAATATAAGACAGAATGTGTTTTTGTTGTTTGTGTTTTTTTTTTGAAAGACAAAATGAAAAGAGCGACGGCCGCTGGCTTCGCTGTCAAACGTGTCCCGGCCGTCCACAGAGTGTGTGTTTGTGTGTGTGCGTGGGAGCAAAGTACCTTCATCGTCCTCCAGTGTTTGTCAGCGGGTCAAATATTTACAACTAACTCATCTAATCATAACTACAAACCCACACACACACACACAGCTGCAATAAAAATGTTTAGATGTCATTTATTCAGAAAGAAAATTAAAGGGTGAAACGGAAAATCTTATGAATCACAAACTAGAGCGTCAATCAAACCATCGTGCACAAGATGTTACTGTAAAATCTAGTTTAAAACACTTTAATTGTCAAATGACAATTAAATAGAAATATGAGAGGTAACTAAAGCCAATGTAAAGTATAGACTGAATATGCAGAATGTGAAAGGGAGCTTCTTTAGCGAGACAGTAATAGAGGGTTTTGATATAAGCACGTTGGAACATGTCATAGCATTTTAATGTGACTGCTCCCTCAGTTACAGGTGCTCAGGCTCAATAGCAGGGCTTACTGCGGCGCTTAAATGAAACTGAGCGATCGTTACTGTTATTAGTTCTACCAGCTTTTCTGCTGGGAAAAGTCTAAGAGCTGTGAAAGAGCTCCGTGACCTTCTGACCCCTTCCCAGGCTCTGCAGGTCTAAAATACAATAAGGGATCAGCTGAGGAACAAGAATGAATCTAGATTGAACGTCTGAGAGGAGGCAACTCACCATCATCCAGCAGAACTCAATTATATAATAATACCTGCTATGGATCAGTATGCAGAGCTGCAGTGTAAGTTACAGACACATTCTTGTATTTACTTTATGATGTGAGATTATACAGTATGATGTGCAGAACGAGAGGTTTTTATGGAAACACAACAACACAATTCTTCCACCTTGTGCAAAACACATGGAAAACGAACCAAACAGGAAGTTTTCTATATCTCAAGATAACACTGATACAGGAACTCCCAAAAACCCCAGCTGGTTTGCTTCTCAAACTCAAACTCAACTCAAACAACTTTATTAATCCCACCAGGGGCAATTGATTTCTGTCATTTTTGTAATCATTAACCAATGAACTTAGATTGCAGCCACAACAACAGCAATAAGAGCAACAACAACTGAAATGTCCAACCGTGTATTAATTTACCACTTTAAACTCACAGATTTCCCCGCTCAGCAATAACGTCAGTCAGCTCAACTAAACAAAAGAAATCCGCTCGTGCTCACCTTAAAGCCCTCCAGACAAACCGGAAACGCAGCAGACTACTGACCACTGGCGCTCTCCTCCCGCGGCTCCAGCTGCTCCAGCTGTGCTGAGTCCGTGTAAAGCTTCCTTCTCCTCGGGTGTTGGTTTGGTCCGTCGGTGCAGCGATAATCCAACAGCTGAAACGCAGGGGAAACCGCGGACTTTTACTCGCGCATAAATTCGTCCTGTGAGCCGACAGGTGACTCAACCTCTCCTGCTTGGCGCCATATTTCAAACGGCCCCACCTGACGTCGCCACGTCAGTACCCGGCGGGCCATCCCATTGGCTGCTGAAGTCGTCGACGTCATAAGTGGGGGTATAGAGAGCCTAAGCGGAAGCAGGAGTAACGGTCACCATGGGACCTCAACTCTGAAAAACTCGCCATTCAAATGAACGGGACTGAAAATTTTATTTCGTGATCCGTTTGAATTGTGCCATGAGAAAAAAATATGTCCCCTCATGCCTGCTGGTAAACGGCAGAGTAAAAGTATGGTCTCTTGACCTGATTTATCACTAACTGAGTAAAAAACTAAGGGGGGGGGGGCCCCCCCCCCCCTCCACAAGACCCCAAAAACCACAGACAAATCTAACACCCAACAACTCCCCCCCCGCCACCCCCCCCCACCCCCCCTACCCCAACTCCGCACCCCCACCCCAACACGACCCCACCCCCCGCCCCCCCCCCTCCACCCCACGCGCCCCTACGATCCCCGCCCCCCCCCCCCCCCCCCCCCTCCCCCCACCCGCCAACCCCCTCACCCCGCCACCCCCCTCCCCACTTACCACCCCCCCACCCCCCCCCTCCCCCCCCCCCTCGACCCTCCCCCCCCGACACCCCCCACCGCCCCCCCCCCCCCTTCCTCCTCCCCCACACCTCCTCCACCCGCCCCCCACCCCCCCCACCGCTCCCCCGCCCCGCCCCCCGCCCCCACCGCCCCCCAAGTAACCCCGACTACGCGCCCACCTTCATACCCCGCTCACTCGCCTCCCGTCTCCCCCCCCCCCCCCCCGCCCCCTACCCCCAGCCCATCCCCACCCATCGCCCCCCGTCCACTCCCCCCCCCCGCCCCCCCCCCCACCTATACTGCGCTCACCCCCGCCCACCCAACCCCGCCGCCCCAACCCCCCCCACCCCGCGCACAATCACCCTCCCAACCCCCAACCTTCCCCACCCCCGCCCCCCACCCCCCCCTCCCCCGCCCCCCACCCTCCCCCACTCGCCTCTCCTCCAGCTCACCCCCCCCCCAATGTCCCCCCCCCCCTACACCCCCGATCCCACCACACTGTCCCACCCCCACCCCCCCCACGCCACCCAACCAACCCCCCCCCCCCACCCCCCCCACGCCCACCCCCCCCCCCACCCCCTCCCATGCGGCCACCGCGCCCCACCCCCCCCCACCCCACGCCCACAGCCCCACCCCCCCCCCCCCCAACCCTCCACCCCCCCCCAACCCCCGCACTCCCCCCCTTCCCCACACCCTCCCCGCTCCCCCTCCCCCCCCCCCACCCCCTCAACCCCACCCGGCCCTTCTACCCCCTTCCCCCTGACCCCCCCTCCCCCACCGCTTCCCCCCCACCCCCCCCCCCCCCCCTGCCCCCACCCCCCAGCACCGCACCCTGTCCCACCCCCCCTCCCGCCCCCCCTCCCACACCCGCTCCCTCCCCCACGAAACCCACTTTTTCCCACCCCCCCCCCCTCCCCCACACCGCCCCCCACCCCCCCCACCCCCCCCGACCACCCCTCACAAGTCCCCCCCATCCCCCCCCCACCCACACCCTTCAACCGCCCCCCAGCCTCACCCACGCACCTCGCAGCCCCCCCCTTCCCCACAACCCCCCCACCCCCCCCCCCCACCCCCCCCCGCCTTCCCCACCCCCCCCCCCCACTCCGCCCCCCCCACCCTCACCCCCCGCCCACCCCACCCCCCTCCCCCCCCTCCACGCCCTCCCCCCCTCCCCACCCACCCCCCCCTCAGTTCCCCACCTCCCCCCCCACCCCCCCACCTCACCACCCCCGTACCACCCCTCCCCTTCCCCCCCCCCCCCCCCACCCGCCCCCCACCCCCCCCCACCCCACTCTACCTCCCCCTCCCAGCCCCCCCCCCCCCCACCAACCCCTCCCCTCCCCCTCGTCCCCGCCCCCGTCCCACCCCCCCCCCCCCCCCAACCCCCCCCCCCCACAGCCAGGAACCCGCCCCCTCCCCCCACCCACCCCCCCCCCCCAACCCAACCCCCACCCCCCCCACCCCCTCCCCCCCCCCACTCCCCCCACCCCCCACCCCCCCCCCCCGCCCCCCCCCCACCCTCCCTCCCCCCCTACCCACCCACACCTCCGACTCCCCCCCCCCCCCCACACCCCCCACCCCAGCCCCCTCCGCCCCCCCCCCCCCTCCCGCCCTCCTCCACCCACCCCATCACCCGACCCCCCATCCGCCCACTACACCCACCCCCCCCACCCCCCCCCACCTCCCAAGCCCCACCCCCCACGCACCCCCACTACCCAACACCCTACTCCCCCACCCCCACCCCCCCCCCCCCCCCTACCCTCCGCCACCCCCCCCCACCGCCGCCGCACCCCCCCCCCTCCACCCCCCCTGCCGCCACCCCCCCACCCCCCCCCCCCCCCCCCCACCCCCCCCACAACCCCCGCCCCCACCCCCCACCCCCCCCCCCCGCCCCCCACCACACCCCACCCCCCCTCCCCCCCCCCCCCCAACCCCTCCCCCAACGCCCCCACCTCACCCCCATGCCCGCAAGCCCCCCCCCCCCGCCCCCTCCCCCCCCCCCACCCCCCCCCCCCCCCCCCCCACCCCCCCACACCCCCCCCCCACCCCCCTCTCCACCACCCCCACCACCCCCCCCCCACCCCCCCCACAACTCCCACCCCTTCCACCTCCTCACCCCACTGCCACACTCCCCCCCCCCCCTCCCCACCAGTCGAGCCTCCCCCTCGCTCCAACCGCGCCACCCCCATACCCCCCCACCCACTACCCCACGCGCCTCCCCGGCGCCCCCACCCCCCCCTCCTCCACCCCCAGTCCCCCCCCCAATCCCCCAACGATCCGCTCCCCCTACCCCCCCCCCCGCCCCTCCCGCCCCCCTCGCCCCCCCCCCCACCCCCCCCCCTCCCCTCGCCCCGCCCCCCCCACTCCCCCTCCCGCGCCCTCGCCCGTTTGCCCCCCGGTTCCGACCCCACCACCGCACCCCCCACCCCCACCACCCCCCTCCCTATCCTCCCCCCCCGCCGCCTCCCGCCACACCGCCCCACACTCCACCCCACCAGCCACCCACCCCGCCCCCCCCCGCCCCCCCCCCCCCCACCACCTCCCCACCCCCCCCCACCAGCCACCCCCCCCACCCCCCCCTAACCCCCACCCCCCTATCCCCCCCCAACCCCCTCCCCCCCCCTACCCACGCCGCCCCCACCACGCCCTACCTCCCTCCCCACCCCCCCCCCCCCCCCCCCTTCACCCCCTCCCCCCACCCCCCCCCGCCCCCCCCCACCCACACCGCCCTTCCTCTATCCCCCCCCCCTCCCTCTTCACCCCAGCCACCCACACACCACCCCCAGCCCCCCCCTACCCCTCCGCCCAACGTCCCACACCCCCCCCACCCACCCCCCAATCGCTCCCCACCACCCGGCCCTCCCCCCCCCCCGACCCCCCCCGCCCGCCCCCCCCCCCCCCCCCCTCCGTATCCCCCCCCCCTGTCCGCCCTGTCCCCACCGTTCCCGCCCCAACCGCCCACCGCCCGACCCCCCGACCGGCCCCCCCCGCTGCCCACCCCCCCCCCCGCCCCCCACCCCCCACCCTAGCCCCCCCCCACGAACTCCCTCCCCCTTCCCCCCCCCCCTCTCCCACACCCTCATACCCCACAGCCCCCCCCCCCCCCCCCCCACCCACCCACCCCTCCCCCCCGACCCTCCCCCCACCCCCACTCCCCCCCCCCCCCCCACCCCTTCCTCCAGCCCCCGCCCCATGCCCCCCCCCCCCCCTCCCCCCACCCCCCCCCCCC
>NW_028221258.1:0-77506 GCF_045865225.1 Trachurus japonicus | reverse complement strand
CAAAGAGAAGACACATTATCCACCACCTCAGATATGGGCAAAGCAGCTGCTTTATTGTCTTGCAACTGATTTTAATTCACAGCAAATGTTGTAGTGGTCAGTGGAAGCTGTGACATGAGTATAGACAGTGGTTAATGTACCTCTTGAGTCATTTCATAGGAATGTTTGTGTCTATAAAGCTTCAAACACATGATTGCACATAGGATTGTTATCTACAGGGTTAACACTGCAGCATTTTTTAAGACTAGTAAAAGTGACAGGAAGTCACTGTTTTAAATAACACTGCGCACTGCTGTAAGTCAAACACTTAACATTTAATGGTAATGCTCTGAACTAAGGCCATATTTGGACAGAGGAAGTTGCCTCTGGTTGTGTGGGTGTAGTTAACTTAACATTGGCAGTATGATACTTCATTTACAGTGGAGTGGAGAGTTCATAATGCTTACTGTATTATCAGCTGTTGAGCGCCTCTGCTGCCACCTGCTGGTCGTATTCAGTCATTGGCACCACAGGCCATTGCAGGTGAGTTGATGTCTTACAATGTCTGCCTCAACAGATGTTGAATCTGATTTTGCACAGTTGGACAGACACTTTAAAACACATGTCGTCTGTTGCTGATCAATGAAGAGGTTTTTGGAGACTCGAAGGAGCCTCTCAGGATTAATAACATTGTTTTATCCCTTGTGTTGTTATTGCAACTGACTTCCTCGCACCAGAATAAAACCTCTGTTTTGAATCATTGACAGAGTGAATGAAAGTAAATGAGGGTGAGAATAAACATGGAGTTAATGTTCGGAATAAAACACATATGTTGTTATTAACCTGCTAATATCTGGCCACCTACATGGGCACGAGCCTTCGTATAGTTCCAGCGTCAACATGTACCTTTGGAAATTAACTGAAATGAAGGGTCTGAAGAGGAGGGTTGTAAAATGAGACTTCAGGGTCGTAGCTCATCACCGCCTCTGCTCTCGGAAGAAGCTAAACAGGAAGGCTAACAGTTAGGGGGAGGGTCTCACACTCAACCACAGCTCACTTCAGCTCTGCTTCTGATGTTCACACAGTCAACAGGAAGACAACATGCAAGGCACAACTCTCTACATCAGACTGTGTGAGTATTGTTTCTGTGTTGACTTTTTTAGCAATATAATCAATACATCTATACAAGCAGACTAGTATTTTTTACAAGATATAGTTGAGTTATTTGCTATTGATGGTTTTTAAGTTATAGAATTGATTAAGTATGCACATTTATCCGAATATACTTACAGAAACTTGTCTTGGCACTGTTCTAAATATGGAGTGAAGTATTGAGTTTACTCAGTCACTGTAGTGGACAAAGCAGTGACCTATTGGAGGAAATCATCATCTGAAAACATCCAATTTATATTCTATATTATATATCTTTTTTTCTCTGTGTTGATGCTAAATTACGGTTTTACTTTAAATAATATAACACATGCAAAGTTATGTCACAAAATAAACCATGTGATGCACAGCTCTCTTCCTTTGTCTCTTCAGTTATGAACGTGCTGTGGCTGCTTGCGCAAGTTCAGGAGAGATATGCTCAGAAATCTGGTAAGATGAATGGTTGGGTTTATATTGTGTGAAAGCAACTAAGCTAACATTAGAATGCACACGTTACTGTAACCTGAATAACTTGAAAAGGCCAAGAGAGACAATTTGGCTTTACTCAAAAAAGGTGTAGAGAGGGAGTAAAGCTGTCTTTACACTACAAGCCTTGATGTCCAATTCCGATTTGTTGCCTATATCCATTTTTTTGACTGTCTATTGACGTGTTCTACCAGAAGTGACCCATATCTGATATCTGCATTTACACTTGCTTTCCTTGCTTGAAACAACCTGCTGAAGAGGAAATAAGCGAACTTTTGTTACAGGAGATTTGTTAGGTCATGTTATAATTCCATAAATATTATAAACAAAGGCGAGTCTGGTGGTCAAAGTTTACATACAACCCGTCACTGTTTACAAATTAAACATCTGTGTCCTTACAAGATAAAGTAAAGTGCCTGAGTGCAGCGGACCTGTTGTGAGATGAGCAGCTGAAAGTGACAGTTGTGCCACCATCCGATCCTCCGCCGCTCACGTAGTGAGGATGGGACAAAGCCTCTTGGACACGTACATTTTAAAATTTTTCCTATCTTGATTTCTAATCGGCTCGTTTCAGTTTTTGCCGGTAGGCAAACGTGAAATCTGGTGTTTCTCTTGCGTGCTCTATCTTTCACATTGCCTCGTTACGATCTGCATAGAAAATGATTGTTATATAATAACAAGAACTAGTGAGGAAAAAAAAACTGTTGCGCGGACACCACGAAAATGAAACACTGTAACATTGAAACGCGTGGGCACGGGAATTAATATTATTATTGATGACCTACAGCACACATTGTCAGGAAAAATCTGTCTGTTTAGACTACAGACGTATTGGCAGGTATCCAATTTGTATCTGATTTATTTCAACATATAATGGGGCCTGATTCTGAATCAGATCTGACAATATTCCATGCATTTTTTTCCCCGTTTACATGTTCATGTTACAGATCCGATCTGCGCCACATAAGAGGAAGAAAATCGGAATTGGGCCTCTTGAACCATGCAGTGTAAAGACAGCCTAAGCGACATTTAGTTTGATGTCTCTTGTGTGTGTTCTGTTCAGGTGGTTTGGTGATCCTGGAGAGTCCTGCTGTGCCTGTGATGGAGGGGGATGATGTCACTCTGCGCTGCAGAAACGGGATGTCTTCATTCGACCTCTCGGCTGACTTCTATAAGGATAACTTCCGAATCGGGAGCAGTGGCACGGGAAACTTCACCATCCACAGTGTTTCCAAGTCTGATGAAGGACTTTATAAGTGCAACATGTCCAGAGGTGGTGAATCAGCAAGGCGCCAGCTGGCTGTTACAGGTGAGGAGATTTAGCAAACCTCACTTCTGTTACATGGTACAGTTTTACAAGTAGAGTGTTGCATGTTGCTTCTAAGTCTTTCTGTTGGACCAGCAGCATGATACACAGCCTGAGCACTTTGTGCACTGTTACATTTTTCAGTTCAAGTTTCAAAATGGTGGCTGAACTTTATGACCAGAATTGAAACTTCCTCCATTAGACAGAGCACTTTTTTTTTTCTTGTGGGGTGTCTGGAAACACATAAATTAAAGCATCTTTCAGTAGTCTGTATCATCTTCCCTCCACATTAGTGATGTTTTTGATTGGGCCATGACATGTTGTTGATCAGCTGTTGCTGTGATCCTGGAGATTCCTGTCCACCCAGTGATGGAAGGAGAATCGGTGACGCTTCGTTGTAGAAAAAGGAAAACTCCCACGACCCACATAGCTGATTTCTACCAATATGACTTCCGTATCGCGACTGGCTATCAAGGAGAGATGACCATCCATAATGTTTCCAAATCTCACGAAGGCCCTTACAAGTGCAGTATCTCTGGAACTGGAAAGTCAGCACAGAGATGGCTTAATGTTAGAGGTGAGACACAATAGAGGTCTGATATTACAATGGTCACCATGGCCTTCGTATTTTGTGTTCCTAATGACGTCTACTGTTTGTTAATCCCATGCTGATCAGAACTTGCTGTGGTCCTTGTGATCCCCATCCTACCTGTGATGGAGGGAGAAGCAGTAACTCTTCACTGCAGAAACAAGATAAATTCCAGTGTGACAGCGGACTTCTATAAAGATGGTGTGTTTATTGGAAGAAGTGCCACTGGGAACTTAACTATCCACATTGTTTATAGGTCTGATGAAGGACTCTACAAGTGCAACATCTTAAGAGCTGGAGAGTCAACAGAGAGGCGACTGACTGTCAGAGGTGAGAGGAAGTGCAAGTTTTAAAAATCCACAATCTCCAAATGTGGTTTAAAAAATGTAGTTGTTAGGTTATGCAATAATTTTCATGTGAAGCCTTGGACAATTACAATATATATTTTTGGTTGTCGTTTCAGCGTGTCAAATAGCGTCCCTTTGCTATGATCAACTTCCTGTTATCCTCTACATCCTCATAAGGACCATGTTCACCATTTTATGGATTGGTCTGATTGTGCGTCACTGTGGGAAGAACGGGTAAATAACATGGACGGATAAAAACGGTAATAAGATTTTTGAATAAAGAAAACATTTGGAAAAATGTTCTTGGAGGCTCGTTGTCTTAGTTTTTTTTTTACTATCAGTTTTTTCTGCATTGAGGTCATTTAATGAATGTTAATTTTACTGATGGACTACGTACCAAAACATGTGAATGAAAACCCTTTTGTAGGAAGGTTTTGTTCTCATTTAACATAAATGTACAACCATGTAAATGTGAAAGGAAAGTGGTTTATGATGTTTTCTGTGTATAGTTGTACCTTGACTTAATAAGTAACTTGTAAGTAGAGCACTTGTTCTGTGGTTCAGTGTCTATCGTGAGAAAAAGTTTCTCAGGGGTGAGGAAGTTATTTCAGGAGTATTAAAAGCACATCTGTTTATGTATTTTTTCTTTCCAACCACAGCACATATAGTTATTCTGACCAGTGAAAGCATTTCTGTAACCCTGTGCACAACAACCACACGTGAACTATATCTGTATGAGAAGTGGCTGTGGGTTCTGTCAAGGTGCAGTAGAGACATTTGCAACAATCGGTATGAAAACCGCAGTCAAGTTAATATGAACAGCCGAATGTTAAACCATTGGCAGAGATGATAAATCCTAAAATGTTTTCCCATACATTTGAGCTTTGGAATGAATGATTAAATAAACAGAAACGCCTGAAATCTCAAACTCTGTCTCTGGTCTTTGTTCATGATCATTGGTGGACTCAACAGCTCAGGTTGATGCTAAGTCTCTTGTTGATACTCACTCTGCAGCTTACAGTATAGAGGTTCATGTCTGAGGTGTAAAATGGTATAATATAATATCCTAGGACCTGGACGGTGACTAGAAACAAGAGTGGCTGATTTACAGCAGAAGTCGAGCTACCTTTCATCTGCCTACTAGGGATGGGCATTTCAAGCAAAAGTTCTATTTGATAATCGCAGGGTACTAATTGATTATTAATCAACTACCCCCTGTCCCCACACACACACCACACACACACTGCCGCAGCCGCCCCCCACACACTCAACTCCACGTCCACATGGATTCCATGTACTCGGTGTTCTCTCTCTTTTCTCTAGCTCTCTTGTCCGTCATCAAGCGGCACAGTTAGCCACCCCCCCTGCCGCCAACACCACCGCCCATCTCACTCTCTCTCTCTCTCTCTCTCTCTCTCTCTCTCCCTCTCTCGTCTGTCATTTGTGAGTGGTGGTTATGGAGGAGCTGTACCGCCGGCCCATTGCTTTAAATCACCCACTGAAAAACAGCCGTCCGTCATTTAAAAATGAAATCGCAGATTGTGAGACTCGGTGCCAGAGAATAATCTAACGGTATCGCTTCTGGTCACAGCGGTACCGTTTAATGAAGTCCTCGTCATGAAATGAACCTTATCTTAACGAGGCAGTCTTCTCTCTCGGCTTAAAACTATGTCAATATTTTCCATAGCTTCTCATCACAGTCTGCACCATGCAGAGTTTGAGCTGCACCTCAGTTTCACTTGTTTTCATTTGACATAGTTTCACACAGAACTTTCTGGTGGACTTTTTCCATGTTTCTCCTTCTGCAACAGTAAAAAGGGAACATGTAAAGTTTTTCAGACAAGATGATTGTCTCAAACTATTCGATATCTTTTAACAGAACGACTATTCGACTATACGAAAACCATTGCCCATCCCTACTACCTACAATAACTAGTTCACTTTGTGTTGTCTGCGTGTCTCTGATGAAGAGCTAATGAAATAGGATCAATTAAAAGGAGAGGTGTAATTCAGTCATTAGCCTCTATCTCAAAGACTTCATTATCCTCATGCATCACTCACTTTGTGATGACTGAGTTAATACTTGCACCTTGTAGGCAAGGCATGCCTCTACACTGACGTAGTAAGCCACACAGGAAGTGTGGCTTACTACTCTCATATACGCTCAACGTTAGTCTTGAACAGTCAGGAGGAGGAGAAGACAACATGGAGGTCACCACTCTCTGCATTACATTGTGTGAGTACTGAGTCTTTTTCATGTGATGGTATTGAGGAATTATCATTATCTATCAAAAAAGAACAGTCAAAAGTCAATTAACAACAAATGCTGTAAGAAGTATGTCTGCAAAAGATTTTATGACATCTATTGCGCTTTGTCGTCAACTTCTAGTTGTAAATTAAAGTTTTTCCTACTTAAGAGTAATTAGACTTTTTGTATTGCCATCTAGTATCATAATGCACTAAAAATAATAAGTAATACTTTTGAATGCATTTTAGGTGAATGGCTGCTGCTGATACATTACATTGTCAGATGTGTTTTTCCACGTGTGAAATACTGTATATAACCTTTTGTGTTTGTGCAGTGAGAAAGATGTGGTTGCTGCTCCTGCTGATGCAAGTTCAGGACAACTGTTTTGCTTCAGAAGCTGGTAATTAATGAATTAATGATTTCAAACCTTAACTTAAACTTGTTAGTATGGGCTTTGTGTTTTAGTGTGTAAGTGTAATAGTGGTTTTCCAACCACCTGATTTTTCTAGGTTTTAGTAGCGGTTGCATGTCTTTATTTGATCAAATTGCTCTCACTGGTCAATCTCTTGTTGGCATCAAATACAGCTTTTCTTCAGGTTGTTCCGGCCCGGCTTCAGCACTTTGAATATGATCCTATCTCATTTGACTGTGGCGGATTGGATGAGAAAGTTGAGTGGAGAGTGATGAGGAAGGTCCAAAGTAAAAACACCAGGTGTGGCACCACTAACTGGGGAATTTCAAACGGATCCCTGTGCACCATCAGAAATCTTTACAAACATGACAGTGGAGAATACTGGTGTGAGGCAAGAGACGGAATCAGAGGCGATACTATCAACATCACTGTTACCGGCAAGTTTACCAAACTATTTATTTTCATGTGAACATTTGTATTCATTATTAATATAGTTGGGAAATAAATCAAATACTGTATTATAAGAATCAGGCCACCCAAAATGTAAGTTCTCTTGGTGTAAATTTGCCCTTGAAGTATATCATCATGGGCAACTAGCTTATTTCCTCTGTTACCAATACCTACCATTAAAAAAATGTTGTGCCTTATGCCAGAGGAAGTACGTTATATTCTCATATACAGTATGAGTCTGCAGTCTGCACCAAACAAACCACATATTGTTAAAAACTTTTGATGTTACATTCAGTTGACTCCATTGCATAGGCACATTTCTGCAATTGTATCATGTTCAGAATATTATAATATAACATGCTTTTCAGCTGGGTCTGTGATTCTGGAGAGTGCTGTCCTTCCTGTGATGGAGGGAGATGCTGTCACTCTACGCTGCAGACGCAAGTCATACTCAACCAACCTGCCGTCTTCTTTCTATAAAAATGGTTGGCTTATCAAGAGCGTCTCAGTTGGCAGCATGAACATCTCCAGTGTTTCCAAGTCTGACGAAGGACTCTACAAGTGCAGTATGTCTGGAGCCGGAGAATCAGCAGAGAGCCGGCTGATCGTCAAAGGTGAAATTGTACTAAAACCCCTGAAGATTTACTTGGTTTACTGAGCTAGCCAGCATATCTTATTAGCTAGGTCAACATTGTTGTTTACACACTATTGTTGGTCACAACCCTGAAAAACACAATTTAAGTATAAGGGTATTAAAATTTATGTATTTGTGTAAATGTTGATATACAGTATGTCCGCTAAATTTCTGTGTTCTGACTCTAGCTTTGTCATTCCAGGAGATTTGGGAGAAACTATCCACATTTGCTCCGATCAACTACCTGTTCTCCTGTACCTCCTGATAAGGACAGTTGCCACCATTGTATGGGTGGCTCTGCTGCTAAAAGTGTTGAGAAAACATCACGATGGGACACCAAGGTGATTTAAAAAACAGAAACAAACTTTTTTCTCTTCTCACATAATCTAGAGCTTTACTTTTAACAATCAATGTGCTAAAGATATATTACTGCAAAAAATTTCATAAATAAAAAATACTGAGAAAACTATGCCACGTGTAACTTTAATAGTCAAATGCAACTGATCTGTTTGAAACAACTTGGAGAACTTCTGTGCAATTTTTATTCAGTCTGTCATTTTAACTCTGTTCTCTACAGTAAATGACTTGTAGTGTGTGAAAAGACATGTTTGAGTCTTTCTATATATCAACTTGTGCATCATAAAACAGCTTTTCTCTGAGGGGAATGCAGGCAGAGTTATTTGTTGTGTTTTTAAACCTCACAACCTTTCTAAATAAAATCTTTCGCATTAAACGTGAGTGTTGAACCTTGACCGAGCCTTCACAGAATAACCACACCGTCTCTGCAGCTCTGTGAATAGATGTTGGTTGGTGTCTTGGCAGCTCACTCATACGTGTCTGAAGTCACGATATTTGGTTTTGATTATAGAAGCCGAAGCACTGATGCCTGAAACAACTTGTACCGAAACCCTAAGTCACCAGAATGAAACAGATGTGAAAGATCAAGCACTACATTGGCTGCTGAAAATACACAGACGGGTGTGAACAGAGACAGCCTTTATTTGACTTGTTAGATTCATGTTCAAATGCAAGTAAACTTAAAACTTTAAAAAATACAGTTTTACAGAAAAAAGTAAAGAAATCAGTCTGTCATGACTCCAAAGTTCAAATAGAGAAGAATGTGCAATAAAGGTCTTGTAGATACAACGTTAAAAGGTGTGTGTCTGTGTGACTGGTCAAGTTCAACACAGAACCTGAAGATCTCCTGAGTTGCTGTGGACTACATTTAGAGTTACTGTGAGTCAGTACAATAAAACCTTCATGAGTAAAAAGACAAAACTTCATTAACAACCTGGTCAACCTGGTTTATAAATGAGGCCCCAGCTCATTGACCACTTTCACTACCTTCTCTTGCTTCATTTAGTTTTTTTTCTTCTTTTTTTTGAGAAACTAAATGGATCAGGTATCATTTCACTTTCATGAATGTAAAGCGAAAAGTTCCTGTGAAACACAATTCGAAAAGTACAAAAAAAAAAATCACAGAATTCGATTCCCGCGTTGAGCAGTCCTATCCTGCATGTCATTCCCCCTCTCTCCTGTCTCTCTCAACTGTCCTATCAAATAAAGACATGAAAAGCCAAAATAATATACTTAAAAAAAAGAAAAGAAAATGTGGTATGTGATATTCAGTCACTGATAACTGAATATCAGACATTGGCTGCATATCAGTTTTTATTTTTTTACTCATCTTTACATTTCAATTAGCAGGTTGTAATTTCACACAAACATCACTGTTTTTTTGTTTTCAGATAATTAACAAATAATCAAATCATGCAATTTATTTTACAATGTATTCAAAGACATCAGTATTTTTTATTGACCCTTTGCATTTTTTATTGACCCTAAATTTCAAAACTCCTGAGCAGAAATTCAACTCCCCTGATGACCTGCTTGAGCGACTGTGAGCGACAGCTTAAGCGTACACAGTACGTCCACATGCTGGTGCTATGGCCTCACCTCTCCAACTCGTCTCTTTCTTTCTTTCCCTCTATATCTCTATCCATCTACCTCTTTCTATCTATCATTCCCCCTTTTTTTCTTCTTTCTTTCTTTCTTTCTTCTACCCTATTTCTGTCTTTTTACTTATTTCTTTCTACCCCCTTTCTCTGTCTTTTTACTTCCTTCCTTCCTTCTTTGTTTCTACAGTACCACATTTCTGTCTCTTTCTTTCTTTCTTTCTTTCTTTCTTTCTTTCTTTCTTTCTTTCTTTCTCTCTTTCTTTCTCTCATTCTGTCTATCATCCCCCTCTCTCTGTCTCCTTTTTCCCCTCTTTTTCTTCTTTCTTTCACCCATAGAAAGACATTCATCTCTCAGTCTTCAAGTTTTATATTTTAGCTTTAGCCTTTTTCAACGTTTCCTCAGCAGTTTCTTCAGCTAACTCAGCATTGTTTTAACAATTTCTTCAGCTCATTCAGCAATAGTGTTCAGCTGCTTTCAGCATTCACATGTATTTTCTGCAGGAAATGCTTTCTTTTTCTAGTTGGTACCATTTTTTCTTTCATTTTGAGTAATCTCAATTTCAGTCAGTGAATCTGTGTGCTATGTCTAAACTTGGATTTAAAGGTACCATCCCGGGCAGCTCATTTTGTGGCAAAAATATAAAAATCTGAGTATATCGGTTAAGTATTAGACAGTAATTGATGCTATTAGTGGTTTGACATATCAATGACGAAATTTGGTCATCTGTGTAAGGAGTAGGGACTAAAATTTGGCCGACCAATCAAATTAGTCTCAGTTCAACTTTGGTTGGATGGCCCGTCTGTCAGTCAACGTGCACGCTGTTCTGCTAGTATGCAAGCACTTTGATTGTAGCTACACTTTTTCACAGTACATCACAGCCAGCCAGCCAGCAGCTAGAAAGCTAGGAATTCGTCATGGCACAGCTAAAGGACCAGCCGGATATCCAACCTCCAACTGCACCTCCTAATCAACCACCACCCAAAAACCTAACACTTTTATTGAAAGTATGAAAGACCGTCAGAAGTTACTTGGCTCGTTTTCTCCCTCGGGATTGCTGAGGTCGCCCGGCAGATCAGCTCAGTGGAGTGGCTGCTGCTGCTGCTGCTGCTGCTGCTGTGACAGCTGCCATGGTCCCTGTACTGGGGGCTCACACAGACTCTGCACTTCTCCCAAACAACGGAGCAAATTTCCTAACAAAGGTTATAAACTGACCACAGACTCTGGATTAAACTGTGACGTGTTAACAGTGCTAAAGCCAGAATTAAAACAGCTTTTAGCAGCTTTATTGGCTGTCGGTTGCCACAATGCTAATTTCTGTTAGCCCGTCTATGAGGTTTTGCATTATGTTAGCATTAAGCTAGCGGGCTTTATGCTTAGTTGTAATACTGGCTGTGTGTGTTTTGAACGTTGTTTAAAACTATGTACATCTTTGATGCTTAAATATATATATTACCGCTTAATACTCCTCTTTTATTTTATGTATGCTGCTATTTTTTATGCAGCCTTACTGTCGGTTGCCGCGGGCTAATTTCTGTTAGCCCGTCTATGAGGTTTTGCATTATACGTTAGCATTAAGCTAGCGGGCTTTATGCTTAGTTGTGATACTGGCTGTGTGTGTTTTGAACGTTGTTTAAAACTATGTGGGTTTGATTGAACATCTTTGAAGCTTAAATATGTATATTACCGCTTAATACTCCTCTTTTATTTTATGTATGCTGCTATTTTTTATGCAGCTTTACTGTCGGTTGCCGCGGGCTAATTTCTGTTAGCCCGTCTATGAGGTTTTGCATTATACGTTAGCATTAAGCTAGCGGGCTTTGTGCTTAGTTGTGCTGGCTGTGTGTGTTTTGAACGTTGTTTAAAACTATGTGGGTTTGATCGAACATCTTTGATGCTTAAATATAGCCTATATATTCCCACTTAATATATTGCTTTACTCCTCTTTTTATTTTATGTAGGTATTTTTACTGTAGGGCAGGCTAATCTTGACAAATAAAACCTTGAAGCAAAAAGATCTTGCCTTTTGTTTGAGAACTGACATTTGTACAATAATTCAGTAACAGTTGTAAATGTACCTTTGTACAATTTATTTTTTAATATTTTACCGTTCAAAAGCAAGCTCAGTGCTGTCTGTCCCATAGAATAACATGACAGTGGCAGCCTGCTGTAGCCGCTCTGATGCCCTGCTTGTGGTGCAATACATACAACAGTCTCCGGCTGCAATGAACACCGAGCAATGGGGGCGTGGTTTTTGTGATTCCTGATTGGACGGAGGGGCGGGTGTGCGATTCGAAAAAGAAATCGTTAGTCCAGTAAATCCAGCCGCCCGGGATGGTACCTTTAAGGTAACTGATGTTGTTTTCCCTGTTAATTATGTTAGACCAGGGGTTCCCAACCTTCCCTTTTCCTTTCATGACCAATCAATATGCACTAGCTTAGATATTTTAATATGCTGTATTTTATTTGAACTAAATTTATATTTGAGAAAGTGAAAGTATAAAATACAGTTGTTTAAAACTGTGTGGTGTTTTTGATCATAATTTGAATTAGTTAAAAAATATTTATATCATATTTTTTTTTTCTTAATCAATTACTAGACATTTCAGGGGACCCCATTTGAATTTCAGGCGACCCCAAGGTTGAAAAGCACTGCATTAGACCATTCTTACAATTTTAATTATTACACCTCTGTGGCAGCAGAGATTCTTTTTTATGACACCTACTAGTTTCTGGATCTGTCTCTCTATGTTCAGTTGACTCAGATGAAAGTAAACTGATTGTACACATGCATTTACACTATATATCTACTCACTTCACTTTCTGTGAAGGTGATCTTTAATTTTGAGTTTGTTCCACTTCCTTCAGCTGCATATCTGTTATCTCTATTTGTTTCTCCACATTTTACTTCCTCTTTGTGATTGTGTCCATGACACCTGCTATTTTCTGTATCTGTCTCTCTATGTTCAGTTGATGATTCTCCAGTTTCCAGTGGAACTGTGACAGACTTTGCTTTTCTCGCAAGTACTTGTCTCTTTTATCAGTCAACTTTTCTGTCTCACTTTCTGCGATAAGCTTCTCCACAGACTGAAGCTTCTCTTTGTTTTCATTCATCTCTTTCTTTATCTCCTCCAACTGTTCCCTCTTTTCTACTGGTGGAGTGTCAGATTTCTCCAGTTTTTCCTTTCTCTTCTCCAGTTCATCTTGATCATTCACTAGATCTTCCTTTTCTTCTAAGTGTCTCTCTCTTCTGATTCTTTCACTCTCTATTTGTTTCTCTTGTGACAAAACCTTTTCCTTGTTTTCCTCCATCTTTTCCTCTGTCTCTTTCACCAGCTCCATGAGTTCCTTTCTCTGGTTCTCAAGGCCGTCCTTTAGGTCCATCATTGAAGTTAAAGTTGCTTTCAAGGTATTCAGTTCTTCTTCAGATCGTTGTTGTAACCAAGCCTCTTTTTCAGCCAAGGAAAAGTCATGGTCAAAGGGAACATAGTAACAAATTGAATGCTCTCATTAGAAATAACACTATCAGGATGTAAATGAATACACACGCATTTCTTTACATTTTGACATTATCCATTCTAATAACTTAGCCATTGGTTTCATTACGACAATAGAATCATGTTGATTTTTTTTTTTTTTACTTACTGATTTCAGATTTATTCCATTTCCAGACAAAACATACAACTGAGACACAAATGCAAGCTGTACTTCCCAAAATAATTGTCATGATGAAGAGTAACTTTGAAATTGGAGACCAACCACCACCTGGAAAAACAAGGGTTACAGTTTGAATTTTTTAAAACCATTTTTCTTAACACAAGACATGCAACACATGCACACATGATCAATCTTAACCTCAAAGCAGTGTCTCACCATTTTACAAAACATAGTGGGTCTCAGTCATGAAACGTGAGCAGCATGGATTTGTGTGTAAAACATGTGCAGCGGAAATTTACGTGGATTTCCACATTCATCAATCTTTTAGTAGCACAGATCTTTTCGTAGCTACTCACAAAATCTACACCTGCTCCTGACTGTGTGTAGCGCTTGTGTAAATGTAGAAATGCACAGAAATATTGCTTGTCACTGCTGTAAATTACAATTTAAATTTGCATTACCCCCTCTCATGTTAAAATTACGTTGATGCCTTTGAAACACGTAATTTAAACATGACAAAGAATTAGAAATATTTGGAGAGAGACGTTTTAGGGATTGGACACGCACGAACACGTCAAGGCTCCATTTAATGATGAAAATAATGAGATATAAAACCGGAAAAACTTTTCTTCCATAAATGTCCAGCTGATATGCGATGCAGAGTGTGTGACGCTACACGTTGCTACAAGCTCAGTGGACGAACATTTAGACACACACGTTAGCTCATTGGTATAGTAACTAAACGGTAACAGGTGACTGTTGCTGCGTGCGTCTGCCCCGAGTCTGAAACAGCGGCGGCGTTAATGAAGCAGCGTCAGGCCTTCAGTGAAATGCTCGGTGAAATCGCCGATTAAATACGGCGAGCCGCGAGCGATGTAGATAGCCTATCTCACCTGGTAGAGCACACCCGCTGCAGCGACCCAGTTCGATCCCACCTGACAGTCGCTTTGCTCCGTGTCAATCCGGTCAATCCCCCCTCTCACTCTCTCTCCCTCTCCCCCGTCTCTCTCCAGCTCTCCTTTCAAAATAAATACATAAAAAGTCAGAAAATAAAAAATAATAAAATTTGAGTCGGTGCTTGCCCGACCGGGCAAGTCCGCACAGGTTCTACCTGCCCGCTGGTAATTTTTACTTGCCCCGGGCAGTCGGGCAACCTTTAATGTCGAGCCCTGCTACAATCATCTTACACACGCTTACGATCAAATCTGAGTTTACGCTTACGATCAAATCTGAGTTTCCTGCACCGTTCATGAATCCGGAGTAGAGTTTTAGTAGCGTGAGCTTTTATGTGCAAATCTACACACAGATTTACTAACGTTTCATGAATAAGACCCAGTGACATTTCAAAATTTGATGTTAAAACTTGGTTTTGCCTTGGTGGGCCCATTCCCTAGCACAGCCTGAAGAGTGATGTTTCTAACTCATAGTGGCAAAAGACAACAACAAAAATAATGTTTTTATGATCGAAAGCAAAAACAGTAGGAAACAAATTGTAAATAGAGCAATGTATACCAATCAGATCTTTGAGGCATGTCATGATGCTCCTCTTCTTTAGGGCTTCTGCCTCCTGAGGGAAATGCTGACAGGGGAAAAACTATCACTATGAATGAACATAATCAATGCAGCCTATAAGAATATTTTAAGTGATCATCCAGTGTACAGTTGATGCACAAATTAAGCTTGACCCATAACCCATAATCAATACAAAATATTAACAGTCATCATGCAACCATTCAATACTGAATCAATGACACAACAGGAAAAAATAAACCAATAAATGAAACAAAGATAAATATCAGCAAAATGTATGTTCATCAATGTTCACTGTGGAAACGGATTCTATAGATGGTGATAATTGTAACAATTTTTGTTCTGTTAGGTAGTATTCAAAAACCCACACATATTGTTCTTTTTTTTAATGATATACATGTGTCATATAACAAAGTAATCAAGTAAAAAGCACAATATTTGCTTTTTTTTTAAATGTAGTGATTGAATTGTATTGCTTCAATTCTTGTAATCAAGACGTGGAAGAGAGAGCTTGATCTCAATTGGCCCCTCCCGAAATAAATGAAGGTGAATAAATAAATGAATTACAATAGATAATACCAATGTCATTATTAGGAGCACTAACTATTATTTTACAGGATACAGAAATGTATACAAAACAAACACTTAAATATATAAGATCTCACATACCTCTGTATTGTGTCCACTAGTCAGTTCAGCTCAGCTCACCTCAGGGAGTAAGTTACTTGTCTGGTCAAAGTCCTGCTGTAAAATGCTTTATTGGTTCATTTTAATCTTTATTGGCTACAGTTGGGATTAATGATTTCATACCGCAGGGCTAAGGGTATGCTGTCTCTGTTTTTTCAACACTGCACCATCATCTATGACTGGCTGATGGTCTATGGAAGAACTATCCTATCTTTGATCAAGTGCATAGATTTTTAGTTTGAGAGCATGATTTCATTCCTTTTCAGTGACACAGCTCCTTTGCACGCTCAGATTTTTCTCCTCATGCTCACATTTTATGCTCGCACTTAAATGTCTGCTGATTTCTTTCAAAATGTTAGCTTGAACTCAAAAATCACATGCCTGTGCTTACATTTCTCCTTCTTGCACACAAAAATTTTACTCGCATTCGAATGTGCCCTGTTATGTGCTCACTCAGATCTAGTGTCTGGTCCGGTATTTTTTTTTTTTGGCCTAATGAATGAAATAATAATAAAAAAAAAACAATAATAATAATAATTTGTGCGGTGAAAATACGTGGGAGGACAGATGGAAGGTGTGACTCCTCTCTTCTCCATAATAACAATTCTGGTAGGCCTATACTCTTGTATATTGACGCACTCACGTACGCTGGTGTCTTACTTTTAACTGGTTGTGGGGGGGAAAAAGCGCATCGTGGAGCCTGCGTGCATGGGGGTGTAGGCTACTGAGTGAGTTAGTTAGCTCCAGATAAACTGCTTTTTCCAACCAGTTGTTACACTGTAAAAGTTTTGTATATACGTACACTTGAACCGCTGTATTATTTTGGGACGGGACGTCTTGTATGCGGAGAAAATACGCTGTTCTGTTCTGTGTCCTATGCACTAGTTCAGCTAAGTGGGGGAGACCTCTTTCCTGCAGATACTGTACTGAGAGGGCATCTGCTGCACTGTCAATTCTTCTATCAACCTTATGTGAAAAACACAGTGAATACATTTTATGTTTATAGACAGGGGCATCACTAGGTTTTAAGGACAAGGGGGCTTAGCCCCCAGGAGATGAACAGGATGTGAGCATACGTGGTGCATGAGCATAAAATTTCACAAACATCGAAGACTGAAATTGCTTTTAAACTTTTTTGGACAGATTTAACAAAGAGCCTACTGTGTAAAATTTTTTAGGTTGTATAGTTTTATTTCAGTCTGTTTTTTTAAAGAAAGCTAAGACCTGTGAGATTACTACAGACATATATGGAGTACAGTAGAAAATGTAAATTCTTCATCTCTGCCTAGTAGAAAAACAAACAAACAAAAAAGCCCACATTATTTAGAGTAAACTCTACCTTTGAATCATGGAATATTAGGCAAATGTATCTAATAATTAGTTAAGTAATATCTGATGAGTAACTGTGCAAAAGTAGATGCTAAAAAAATGAACCTGAGCAATTTTATCACAGATATGTCCTGGTGGAATATAAATAACCTGTTTTGGGCTCATTTTGATTTCACCCAGACGTCTTAACATTTTCCCATTCTAAATTAACTTTTTTGATCACCGGCCAATGTGTGAGAATTTGTGTTTGCCAATCAGTCCAAATATAAATAGCGTGTTTTTAGCTTCTATCATTCTGACAACTGAAATAATTACTTTCAGGCATTGTCCCTATATGAAAGGAGGCTGAAAATCACAGAATATGTTTGTTCTGATAATACAAGTCAGCAGTCCTGAAATGTGTGTTTCTCCTCTATAAAACACATTCTGCATCTGGGGGCAGAGCTCTGTGGGAAACAGTAGGGGAGAAACAGCTGGACAGGGAACCGGGATTTGACACAACACCAACAAGCACTGAGAGCCGGGTAGCATGTAGCTGCAGGAGAAGCAGGTCCATGCAGCGGATCGATTCTGAGTTTATTCTTATCACATGACAATGCGGTGCGCTTGCCACCTCCCAAATTTGTTGCAACAAGGAGCAGTCAGATGTGTTTGTGGTAACAGTGGTAACATAAGGGGAAAAAAATATATGATGTTTGTAGTTCTTTATCTGTCAAAGTGCACCAGATTGAAACCTTTTAATATAAAATTGCCAAAAATTTCTGACACCCCCAACCCCACCATCTCCCCCGCGCACCACGACTAAATGACCTCGGTATCTCAAAAATCCTGCATACGGCCCTGCATGTTGAAGTGTGTAAATATACATTTTATGTTTTTGTGTATTTCTATTATCTTGTGTATCATAAAACAGCTTTTCTCAGTAGGGAATGCAGGTAGAGGAATTTGTTGTGTTCTTTCTAAATAAAACTTTGACCGACCCTGTGCAGAATAACCACACCGTCTCTGCAGCTCTGTTGGTTGGTGCGTTGGCAGCTTACTCATCTGTCTGAAGTCACTTAATTTGGTTTTGATTATAGAAGCCGAATCATTGATGCCTTAAACAACTTGTACTGAAACCCTAAGTCACCAGAATGAAACGATGTGAGAGATCAATTGGCAGCTGAAAATACACAGACAGAATGTGAACAGAGACAGCCTTTATTTGACTTGTTAGATTCATGTTCAAATGCAAATAAACTTAAAACTTAAAAAAAAAATACAGTTTTACAGAACAAAGTAAAGAAATCAGTCTGTCGTGAATCCAAGGTACAAATAGAGAAGAATGTGCACTAAGAGTATTATACAAGGTTAAAACGTGTGTGTGTGGGGTGGTGTTTAGCTCAGTTGCTAGAGCACCCGCCCCATGTGTTGAGGCTATAGTCCTCACTGCAGGCGGCCCTGGTTTGAATCTCACATCGAATGGCCCTATTCTGCGTGCCCCCCCCCCCCCCCCCCCCCCGCCCTCCCATGTTAAATGACTAAACAAATGTAGAAAGCTTATATTATTATCATCATCAATATGTGTAATGCTGGTGTATGGTGTTTCTGAGGCCTTGAGAAAATAAAACACCCAGCTCACTGAACTGAAGCAAAACTGTGATAAGAACTGAACCGTGGGTTTGGTGAATCCTTCCACTCTTATCTAGCAAGAGCCACCCAGGCTTAAGGATCTGGTTTCTGCTCTGACTGTGATTCCTCCTGAATCTCAGCTCTTTGTGCCTCTACCTGCTTCAGTTGCTCCTTGATTTTCTCCTTGTGTTTCTCTTCTTCAGTCTTCTTGTCTGTCAGTGTCTTTAAAACACCCTCTGCCTTCTGCAGGAGTTTCTCTGTGTCATCATACAGACGGTCCTGGGCTTTTTGTACCTGCTCCAGGTGTTCCTTGGTGTTCAATATGATTCTCTGTAGTTGCATGTAGCCATTTGCTTTGTCACTTCCTGTTTGCTCCTCCACTGAAAGAAGCTTTTTGCCCATGTCATCCTTCTCTTTCAGCATCTCATCTTTTTGACGTTTGATTTCCTCACAGAGCTTGTGGAGTTCCTTCTCCTGTTCCAACACAGTTTTATCTACCTGTTCCAAGTCTTTCTGTTGTTCCTCTCTCTTCTTTAACTCTTGGTCAAGTTTTGTCTTTTCTTCTTCCAAATCCTCCATTTTCTTTCTCTCTGCCAGAAGCCACTCTCTGTGTTCTTTCTGACTGTCCTCCTGCTGCAACTTTGTTTCTGTGTGAACATAAAAAAACCAAACAAGGCTTTGTTTCTACTTAATTCTGTACAACAGTACAGTGCAGTATCACTTGTTACTCACATATAGCCCTTTTCGAGCTAATTCAGCATTATAACACTGTTCTGACTCTCACAGCACAGACGAGGACAGTTAATATTACATAGAAGAAACTAGACAAAAAAGACGGAATTATATTCTTGATCCTAATAGATACGTATTTCCTCATTACACAACCAAACTTGACTCCTTACAAACTCCTCGACTCCTTGACTTTGCAAAGCTGTAGCCAAAGATGTGACTTCCTGAGTTCGATTGTGTAGATAATGTCACAAGTACATGGTTTAATTTGAGTAGTTACCTATGTCTTTTTTCTGGCTCCACTTCCATATGACAGAGGATACTGTGCAAATCAAAGCGAGAACAATGGCCAAGATGATGCTGAGACGAGCTGAAGAACAAGAGCCTGAGTGGCATTCAGCTGAAAAGATAAAACACAAAACAAATCAATTTTTACAACACGACCTCTTCTGATTGAAGATTGAAAAAAAAACGTTTTTAAAAAGCCACCTTCAATCTGTATCTGAGCTTCAGTGTTTTGGTTGATGATCTTCTGTTGGACTCTACAGGTGAAGCTGTTGCTGTCCGTCTTGTCAATACTTGCACTGCTGCTGACATTATAGAGGATATCAGGACCTCTGACTCTCTCTGTAGGCCCAGCAGAGAGCAACTTTCCCTCAGCGTCCAGCCACAGCAGCTCGGGCTGTGGATACCAGCCTTTAGACTCACATGTTAAATTCACTGTGTTGCTGTTTATGTTAATCACTGCTATGACAGGTGAGGAGACAGAACCTGATGATGGCAAAGAAGAAACATTTGTGACAGTTATTTGAAACATATGTTCTAGAAAGTGATTAAATCTGCAGCAATATACTGATAGTTGAATAATAATTTGGACCCAACCAGACTTTGGGGTCAGGTTGTACCTTATTTTGGCACGCAAGCATAATATTGACTGATGTGGAAACGGACCACTAACTTAACTATTGCTGGACATGTTTTAGACAACATATTACTTGACAAAACACACAACACCTTATCAATTTTAGAAATAAAAGGAAATAATTTCTACACATGGAAGCTTCAGAAAGTGGTTGATGTTTCTCCACAAGATGCTAACAATAAAACCAGCGCATTTCTTGTAGTATTGTATACAAATGCACAAAAACTCACCAACAATAAGTTTAGCAGTAGCAGCTTTACCCTGTGAGGGAAGGTAGCATCTATATTCTCCATTGTCAGAGCGTGTCACTGCGGAGAGATGAAGTGAAAGGTCTCCCTGCTTCAGGTTCTCAGTAGACAGTGAAGTCCGTCCCTGGTAAGAAGGATTTTGCTTCTCCAGGAAGTTGTCACCTTGAAGCCACACATGGACAAATCGGGGTTCCAAGTCAAGCCTCCCCCACTCCACACTCTCAGAAAAACCATTTTCTGCAGGTTCCAGGTGGCAAGGCAAGATAACGTCATCACCGACTAACGCTACAATTGGTTGGGATGGTCCAATCACCACAGACTTACCTAGAAAGACAGAGCACCTATTTTATATCCTGCAACCACAACTCCCTTGTACACATCATCACTGTCATGGCTTGTCATTAGCATGTAAACTACCTCCACAATGCTCAGCCAGCAGAAGGAGAATCACAGTTAAGTGATTAATCATAGGTCTGAGGGAACTGCGCTTAGATTTTAGATGGAGTCCACCGTTCAGGGAAGGCATCATGGAGTTCTGGGAAAATCAGAAATTTCAAAATCTTATTAAATAGAAACCTTGTGGGTAAATATAATAAATCATCAAACAAAGTGACTGATGTTTTAAATGGAAGACCAGCAACATGACTTCAGGGGTTGTTAACTTGACTGCCATATATTAGTATGTGTACTTGAATTCTTTTTGTACTTTTGGAAAGTGACTTTTGGAAATCATCAATGTGCTGCTATAATATTTTTAGTGGTAAGCCCATTTAGCACCATGAAAAACAGACCCTCGTTTGTCCTCCATTATGCTGTTCTTTTTAAATGTTTTGTCTTTATATTATGTAAAGCACATTGAGTTGCTTTGGTATGAAATGCGCTATATAAATAAAGATGCCTTGCCTTGCCTTGCCTCCAGCAGATGGCACTGTGCCTGCATCCAGCAAATCAGTACATTTCTAGATTGTAAAACATAATTCATCACTCCAGACAACACCTTGAAAATGTCACTGAGCCTGATAGCTACCATATGCCGTGAACTGTAAAATATGGGAAATGTCCATATATAATTTTCAATCTTCAAAAAAAAAAAAGAGGAAAAACATTTCTTACACTGATCTTGTAAATTAAACAAAGTACACATTCATTGTGCCCATAAAACCCTGATTAAAATATACCCATTGCCAATTATTCATAATAAGCTGCAACGAAGACAACTTGACAAGGACACTAGTTCATTCCTCTTTTACTTGATCTTGCTTTCCTCTGTTTTTTTGTTTGTTTTTGAGAAAATAAATGTAAAGGAAAATAAGGTCCAGTGAATAAGAAAGATACATTTGAGCCATACAGTAGGAAATAATGGGCAGCAGCATTGTGCTGTTAGAACGGAATCAATGATCATCAGTTTGTTCTTTGTATACAGTCAGAAAAGTGTTGAAAGCTTCATCAAAATTTGAGTAAAAAACATTTTCATACCTGTTTAATCACAGAATCAATTCGCCTCGAAGCTGCAGGTTTTTATGGTCACAAGCTTGGAGTTGACAAGAACGTACTTTGACCTGGTTTATAATGTTTGTTCCCTTTATGTAAGTTCCGGCTTTACTTCTAGACTATGACTGCACTACAAATATTATCATAGGCTAGGGTGTTTAGCTCAGCCACACTTTCTACAGTAGTGGTTGGCTGACGTGGAATTAAATAACCGCCATCTTGTGTAGTGCTACTGTGTTTGAGAGATAATTAATAACTAGATGAAACTCCATTAGAACCTCCTAAAAAACACACAAGTGATGACTGAATATCAGTGACTGCGATCAGTTTTCTTTTTTGTGTTTTTATTCATTATTACATTTTTATGAGCAGACCGTAATTTTACACAAACATTGCTGTTTTTTGTTTTTAGATAATTTACAAATAATGAACCTGAAACCCACCACACATATGGAGAAAGGGAGTCAAATGCACTCATAATATATTCAGAAAAACATATCACTATGTTCAAATAAAATCACATAACATTTTGACAATAATAAAATTCAAACTTAAATCTTACTTAGTGAATGTCATCATCAGTTGCTGTTAAATCTTTACTTTTATTAATACCATGCTTCTTTTATCTGGACATAACAGAATGCTCAACACAACACATAAATCATCATTAATAAATCATGATAAAAATAATTTCATATAATCTAGTTTCTTTAGAAACAACTTGCTGGTGTCTTTTATTTACATTTTCAATACAAACATTAATTTTGAATCATCTCCTTGCACCTTCAGTCAGTTAATCTGTGTGCTATGTTTAACCTTGTCTAACCTTTAATGTCACTGATATTGGTGAGGCATTTTATTCTATTTTCTGGAGGGGTTAGCAGAATTGAAAATGCTAAATCATTAAGAAAATTGGACACTCCAAGCTTCTTCTTCTTATAAACGATTGATACATTGTACATTTCCTAATTGATATTTAGATTCCAATTAAATAAAATTGAACTTTTGAAGATTATTATATACATATATGACACCATTCTTACAATTTTAATAATTACACCTCTGTGGAAGCAGCAGCCAAGCTCAAGGGCATCATGTTTTTGGAATGCCCATCCATTTCATTCATTACACACATACGCGCGCATGTGTACGTTAACTGTGTGTTTTGATGTGTGTGTGTCTGTAACTGTAATCACATGAAGCTACCAGTGTGTGTTGGTGTGTGTGGTTGTGTTTGACAGTGACTTGAACTAAACCTGATGAAGGTGCCTGAAGCAATGGTATAAAAGTAAAAAAAATAATTAAAAAAAGCAGCCCATAATAAGCACAGAGCTTTGAGAGAGAAGTCAATTAAAGCAGAAGTAAGTGATATATTTGTGTTAATATAAGTCTTAAATAGTTCTATCTTCCGACAGCAATCACTTCTATAGAGTGTTTGGACCGAAATCAGTCACTCTGCTCTGCTCTGAGCCCAGGAGAAAACATTTATCGTATCCTATCCAATGAGGAGAGAGAACGGCATGCAGGGCTGTGTGTGCAGCCAAGGGACGCCGTGAATGTGGTGACGTAGTGACGAGGACTGTTATGGTGCATTCAAGGCAACTTGTAACTCCTGTTTTTCCGACCTGTGAAGTCGTACCAGTTTGATCTGGTACGAGTTTGTGGGTCAGAAGTTACGAGTGGCCGTTATAGTGACTTTCACAGGTAAAACAGGTCAGAAAAACATGAGTGGGTTGCCTGGAACGCTACAAAGACGTAAGTTGTGAATTGAAGCTGTAATTTACGATTTCAAAAGCCTGCCTGTAACGCAGCATTAGCGAAAACGACCGGATCGCTTACTTCTGCTTTAAGTACAACAGGGAGCAACATCCTGTGTCAGTCTGATTTAGCTGTGTCTGTGTTTATAAACATTTAAACGAGCACCAGGTGGATTGTTTATGAAGTTAACGAGCTCTGGCCTGAGGATCAGAGGTTACCACGGCGATAAGGGCCCCCCAGGCTGAGACAGACAGAAACGTCGAGAAAAAGAGCGATTTTCTGCCTCTGCGCCGGTCTCACATTTAGGCTTACTGTGACAAAACGGTAACTCCTATCAGAACAAGTCAAGTCAAGTCAAGTCAAGTCATTTTTATTTCTAGAGCACATTTAAAAACAACAGATGTTGACCAAAGTGCTTTACATACAAGATTAGTTCAAGCAAAGACAGGACAGACACAAAGAAACATTAAAACAACAAGTGAGTGGGAATAATGGTAGGCCTATGGGAGGTTCTCATGAGACTGAATTAAAAGCCAGAGAGAAGAGATACATTTTTAGCTGTGTTTTAAAGATGTCTATGGAGGGTGAAGATCTGATTGTTTGTGGGAGACTATTCCATAGTTTGGGACCAATAGCTGAAAAGGCTCTGTCACCTCTTGTTTTTAGTTTTGTAGGTGGGATAAACAGCAGTGACTTGTCAGTGGATCTGAGCAGACGAGAAGTGGAATAGGGGGTGAGGAGTTCTGTGATGTAATCAGGTGCTAATCCATGCAATGCTTTAAAAACAAATAAAAGGATCTTAAACTGAATTCTATATTTAACTGGTAACCAGTGAAGAGTAGCCAGTACAGGTGAGACATGGTCGATTTTTCTGGTACCAGTAATAAGTCTTGCTGCTGCATTTTGAATTAAACACAGATCAACAATGCTCCAAGGACTTCCTGAAAAATTTGGTATGATTTGGTGTTTCTACAGTAAATATTTTGGAGACGCTGGCAGTTTTAAAACATGCGTCTCTCAGAAAATTTCAATTTCAAAAACTTTATTATCCACACAGTGGAAATTCCTCTTTGGTTTCACCATAGACATGTCTCACAAAACAGAACACAATGACACAGTAAAAAACATTTCAAGGATAAAAGAAAATATATATTAAATAGCCTACGGCAGTAACTGTAATTCACACATCACAGATTCAAGTAGGCCCCCTAATAAAGATAGTATGGCCACAAGACTAATTTTGAGTTTCTCCCACCTCCAGCTGCGTAACTATGGTACACATTTGGTTCTCCACATTTGACTTTGTTTTTGTCAGTATTGCTACGATGATACCCGCTGTTTTCTGTATCTGTCTCTCTATGTTCAGTTGATGATTTTCTAGTTTCCAGTGAAACTGTGACAGACGTTGCTTTTCTCGCAAGTACTCGTCTCTTTTACCAGTCAAATTTTCTGTCTCACTTTCTGCAATAAGTTTCTCCACAGACTGAAGCTTCTCCTTGTTTTCATTAATCTCTCTCTCTATGTTATCCAGCTGTCCCTTCATTCCTGTTGCTGGAGTGTCAGATTTCTCAACTTCTTCCTTTCTCTTCTCCAGTTTCTCTTGATCTTTCACTAGGTTTTCCTTTTCCTCTAAGTATCTCTCTCTTTTGATTCTCTCACTCTCTATTTGCTTCTCTTGTGACAAAACCTTGTCCTTGTTCTCCTTCATCTTTTCCTCTGACTCCTTCACCAGCTCTATGAGTTCCTTTCTCTGGTTCTCAAGGCCGGCGTTCAGTTCCATCGTTGAACTCAAAGTAGCTTTCCAGGTATTCAGTTCTTCCTCAGATTGAGCCCCTTGTTCAGCCACAATCTTCTTGACTTCTGAGGAAATAAAGTCCTCTGTAGAAGACACAAAGGTAAAGTCATGGTCAAACGGAACATTATTTATTAACATTTTAATGGTCTTACTAAAGGTCTCTTCCAAAATCAGATTGTCTCCCAAATCTTTACATTTTGACACTATTCATTCTAATACCTGAGACATTGGTTACATTATGACAATCAAATTATGCTGAAAAAACACATTTACTTACGGGTTGCAGATTCCTGCTCTTTCATCATTGAAGTTGAGGCTTCTTTCCAGTTCTTCAACACTTCCTCAGATCGTTGTTGCCATTGAGCCTCTTGTTCAGCCACAATCTTCTTGACTTCTGAGGAAATAAAGTCCTCTGTAGAAGACACAAAGGAAAAGTCATGGTCAAATGGAACATTATTAACATAGTACCTATTTTAATGGTCTTATTAAGGGTCTCTTAAAAAATCAGATTGTCTCCCAAATCTTTACATTTTGACACTATTCATTCTAATAACTGAGACATTGGTTACATTATGACAATCAAATTATGCTGAAAAAACACATTTACTTACGGGTTGCAGATTCCTGCTCTTTCATCATTGAAGTTGAGGCTTCTTTCCAGTTTTTCAATGCTTCCTCAGATCGTTGTTGCCATTGAGCTTCTTGTTCAGCCACATTCTTCTTGACTTCTGAGGAAATCAAGTCCTCTGTAGAAGAAGACATTTTGATGGGACCACGGGGGGCTAGAGACATTGGTTTCATTATGACAATCAAATTATGCTGAAAATACACATTTTTACTCACGGATTTTAGATATCTCCTCTTTTATCATTGAAGTTAAATCTTCTTTCCATGTATTCAGTTCCTCAGATCGTTGTTGCCATTGAGTCCCTTGTTCAGCCACAATCTTCTTGACTTCTGAGGAAATCAAGTCCTCTGTAGAAGATACAAAGGAAAAGTCATGGTCAAACGGAACATTATTTATTAACATTTTAATGGTCTTATTAAAGGTCTCTTCCAAAATCAGATTGTCTCCCAAATCTTTACATTTTGACACTATTCATTCTAATAACTGAGACATTGGTTTCATTATGACAATCAAATTATGCTGAAAAAACACATTTACTTACGGGTTGCAGATTCCTGCTCTTTCATCATTGAAGTTGAAGCTTCTTTCCAGTTCTTCAACACTTCCTCAGATCGTTGTTGCCATTGAGCCTCTTGTTCAGCCACAATCTTCTTGACTTCTGAAGAAATAAAGTCCTCTGTAGAAGACACAAAGGAAAAGTCATGGTCAAACGGAACATTATTTATTAATATAGCACCTATTTTAATGGTCCTATTAAAGCAGAAGTAAGTGATATATTTGTGTTAATATAAGTCTTAAATAGTTATATCTTCCGACAGCAATCACTTACATAGAGTGTTTGGACCGAAACACGGGTCTGTCAGTCACTCTGCTCTGCTCTGAGCTGAGGAGAAAACATTTATCGTATCCTACAGTTTTTATCCAATGAGGAGAGAGAACGGCATGCAGGGCTGTGTGTGCAGCCAAGGGACGCCGTGAATGTGGCGACGTACGGACGAGGACTGTTATGGTGCGTTCAAGGAAACTCGTAACTCCTGTTTTTCCGACCTGTGAAGTTGTATCAGTTTGATCTGGTTCGAGTTTACGGGTCGGAAGTTACGAGTGGCCGTTATAGTGACTTTCACAGGTAAAAAAGGTCGGAAAAACACGAGTGGGTTGCCTGGAACGCTACAAAGTCGTAAGTTGTGACTTGAAGCTGTAATTTACGATTTCAAAAGCCTGCCTGGAACGCAGCATTAGCGAAAACGACCGGATCGCTTACTTCTGCTTTGAAGGTCTCTTCCAAAATCAGATTGTCTCCCAAATCTTTACATTTTGACACTATTCATTCTAATAACTGAGACATTGGTTTCATTATGACAATCAAATTATGCTGAAAAAACACATTTACTTACGGGTTGCAGATTCCTGCTCTTTCATCATTGAAGTTGAAGCTTCTTTCCAGTTCTTCAACACTTCCTCAGATCGTTGTTGCCATTGAGCCTCTTGTTCAGCCACAATCTTCTTGACTTCTGAAGAAATAAAGTCCTCTGTAGAAGACACAAAGGAAAAGTCATGGTCAAACGGAACATTATTTATTAATATAGCACCTATTTTAAAGGTCCTATTAAAGCAGAAGTAAGTGATATATTTGTGTTAATATAAGTCTTAAATAGTTATATCTTCCGACAGCAATCACTTACATAGAGTGTTTGGACCGAAACACGGGTCTGTCAGTCACTCTGCTCTGCTCTGAGCTGAGGAGAAAACATTTATCGTATCCTACAGTTTTTATCCAATGAGGAGAGAGAACGGCATGCAGGGCTGTGTGTGCAGCCAAGGGACGCCGTGAATGTGGCGACGTACGGACGAGGACTGTTATGGTGCGTTCAAGGAAACTCGTAACTCCTGTTTTTCCGACCTGTGAAGTTGTATCAGTTTGATCTGGTTCGAGTTTACGGGTCGGAAGTTACGAGTGGCCGTTATAGTGACTTTCACAGGTAAAAAAAGTCGGAAAAACACGAGTGGGTTGCCTGGAACGCTACAAAGTCGTAAGTTGTGACTTGAAGCTGTAATTTACGATTTCAAAAGCCTGCCTGGAACGCAGCATTAGCGAAAACGACCGGATCGCTTACTTCTCCTTTGAAGGTCTCTTCCAAAATCAGATTGTCTCCCAAATCTTTACATTTTGACACTATTCATTCTAATAACTGAGACATTGGTTTCATTATGACAATCAAATTATGCTGAAAAAACACATTCACTTACGGGTTGCAGATTCCTGCTCTTTCATCATTGAAGTTGAAGCTTCTTTCCAGTTTTTCAATGCTTCCTCAAATCGTTGTTGCCATTGAGCCTCTTGTTCAGCCACAATCTTCTTGACTTCTGAGGAAATAAAGTCCTCTGTAGAAGACGCAAAGGAAAAGTCATGTTCAAATGGAACATTATTTATTAACATAGTACTATTTTAATGGTTTCATTAAAGGTCTCTTAAAAAATCAGATTGTCTCCCAAATCTTTACATTTTGACACTATTCATTCTAATAACTGAGACATTGGTTACATTATGACAATCAAATTATGCTGAAAAAACACATTTACTTACGGGTTGCAGATTCCTGCTCTTTCATCATTGAAGTTGAAGCTTCTTTCCAGTTTTTCAATGCTTCCTCAGATCGTTGTTGCCATTGAGCTTCTTGTTCAGCCACATTCTTCTTGACTTCTGAGGAAATCAAGTCCTCTGTAGAAGAAGAAATTTTGATGGGACCACGGGGGGCTAGAGACATTGGTTTCATTATGACAATCAAATTATGCTGAAAATACACATTTTTACTCACGGATTTTAGATATCTCCTCTTTTATCATTGAAGTTAAATCTTCTTTCCATGTATTCGGTTCCTCAGATCGTTGTTGCCATTGAGTCCCTTGTTCAGCCACAATCTTCTTGACTTCTGAGGAAATCAAGTCCTCTGTAGAAGACACAAAGGAAAAGTCATGGTCAAACGGAACATTATTTATTAACATTTTAATGGTCTTATTAAAGGTCTCTTCCAAAATCAGATTGTCTCCCAACACATTTACTTACGGGTTGCAGATTCCTGCTCTTTCATCATTGAAGTTGAAGCTTCTTTCCAGTTCTTCAACATTTCCTCAGATCGTTGTTGCCATTGAGCCTCTTGTTCAGCCACAATCTTCTTGTCTTCTGACGAAATAAAGTCCTCTGTAGAAGACATAAAGGAAAAGTCATGGTCAAACGGAACATTATTTATTAATATAGCACCTATTTTAATGGTCTTATTAAAGCAGAAGTAAGTGATATATTTGTGTTAATATAAGTCTTAAATAGTTATATCTTCCGACAGCAATCACTTACATAGAGTGTTTGGACCGAAACACGGGTCTGTCAGTCACTCTGCTCTGCTCTGAGCTGAGGAGAAAACATTTATCGTATCCTACAGTTTTTATCCAATGAGGAGAGAGAACGGCATGCAGGGCTGTGTGTGCAGCCAAGGGACGCCGTGAATGTGGCGACATACGGACGAGGACTGTTATGGTGCGTTCAAGGAAACTCGTAACTCCTGTTTTTCCGACCTGTGAAGTTGTATCAGTTTGATCTGGTTCGAGTTTACGGGTCGGAAGTTACGAGTGGCCGTTATAGTGACTTTCACAGGTAAAACAGGTCGGAAAAACACAAGTGGGTTGCCTGGAATGCTACAAAGTCGTAAGTTGTGACTTGAAGCTGTAATTTACGATTTCAAAAGCCTGCCTGGAACGCAGCATTAGCGAAAACGACCGGATCGCTTACTTCTGCTTTGAAGGTCTCTTCCAAAATCAGATTGTCTCCCAAATCTTTACATTTTGACACTATTCATTCTAATAACTGAGACATTGGTTACATTATGACAATCAAATTATGCTGAAAAAACACATTTACTTACGGGTTGCAGATTCCGGCTCTTTCATCATTGAAGTTGAAGCTTCTTTCCAGTTTTTCAATGCTTCCTCAGATCGTTGTTGCCATTGAGTCCCTTGTTCAGCCACAATCTTCTTGACTTCTGAGGAAATCAAGTCCTCTGTAGAAGACACAAAGGAAAAGTCATGGTCAAATGGAACATTATTAACATAGTACCTATTTTAATGGTCTTATTAAGGGTCTCTTAAAAAATCAGATTGTCTCCCAAATCTTTACATTTTGACACTATTCATTCTAATAACTGAGACATTGGTTTCATTATGACAATCAAATTATGCTGAAAAAACACATTTACTTACGGGTTGCAGATTCCTGCTCTTTCATCATTGAAGTTGAAGCTTCTTTCCAGTTTTTCAATGCTTCCTCAGATCGTTGTTGCCATTGAGCTTCTTGTTCAGCCACAATCTTCTTGACTTCTGAGGAAATCAAGTCCTCTGTAGAAGAAGAAATTTTGATGGGTCCACGGGGGCTAGAGACATTGGTTTCATTATGACAATCAAATTATGCTGAAAATACACATTTTTACTCACGGATTTTAGATATCTCCTCTTTTATCATTGAAGTTAAATCTTCTTTCCATGTATTCGGTTCCTCAGATCGTTGTTGCCATTGAGTCCCTTGTTCAGCCACAATCTTCTTGACTTCTGAGGAAATCAAGTCCTCTGTAGAAGACACAAAGGAAAAGTCATGGTCAAACGGAACATTATTTATTAACATTTTAATGGTCTTATTAAAGGTCTCTTCCAAAATCAGATTGTCTCCCAACACATTTACTTACGGGTTGCAGATTCCTGCTCTTTCATCATTGAAGTTGAAGCTTCTTTCCAGTTCTTCAACATTTCCTCAGATCGTTGTTGCCATTGAGCCTCTTGTTCAGCCACAATCTTCTTGTCTTCTGACGAAATAAAGTCCTCTGTAGAAGACATAAAGGAAAAGTCATGGTCAAACGGAACATTATTTATTAATATAGCACCTATTTTAATGGTCTTATTAAAGCAGAAGTAAGTGATATATTTGTGTTAATATAAGTCTTAAATAGTTATATCTTCCGACAGCAATCACTTACATAGAGTGTTTGGACCGAAACACGGGTCTGTCAGTCACTCTGCTCTGCTCTGAGCTGAGGAGAAAACATTTATCGTATCCTACAGTTTTTATCCAATGAGGAGAGAGAACGGCATGCAGGGCTGTGTGTGCAGCCAAGGGACGCCGTGAATGTGGCGACGTACGGACGAGGACTGTTATGGTGCGTTCAAGGAAACTCGTAACTCCTGTTTTTCCGACCTGTGAAGTTGTATCAGTTTGATCTGGTTCGAGTTTACGGGTCGGAAGTTACGAGTGGCCGTTATAGTGACTTTCACAGGTAAAACAGGTCGGAAAAACACAAGTGGGTTGCCTGGAATGCTACAAAGTCGTAAGTTGTGACTTGAAGCTGTAATTTACGATTTCAAAAGCCTGCCTGGAACGCAGCATTAGCGAAAACGACCGGATCGCTTACTTCTGCTTTGAAGGTCTCTTCCAAAATCAGATTGTCTCCCAAATCTTTACATTTTGACACTATTCATTCTAATAACTGAGACATTGGTTACATTATGACAATCAAATTATGCTGAAAAAACACATTTACTTACGGGTTGCAGATTCCGGCTCTTTCATCATTGAAGTTGAAGCTTCTTTCCAGTTTTTCAATGCTTCCTCAGATCGTTGTTGCCATTGAGTCCCTTGTTCAGCCACAATCTTCTTGACTTCTGAGGAAATCAAGTCCTCTGTAGAAGACACAAAGGAAAAGTCATGGTCAAATGGAACATTATTAACATAGTACCTATTTTAATGGTCTTATTAAGGGTCTCTTAAAAAATCAGATTGTCTCCCAAATCTTTACATTTTGACACTATTCATTCTAATAACTGAGACATTGGTTTCATTATGACAATCAAATTATGCTGAAAAAACACATTTACTTACGGGTTGCAGATTCCTGCTCTTTCATCATTGAAGTTGAAGCTTCTTTCCAGTTTTTCAATGCTTCCTCAGATCGTTGTTGCCATTGAGCTTCTTGTTCAGCCACATTCTTCTTGACTTCTGAGGAAATCAAGTCCTCTGTAGAAGAAGACATTTTGATGGGACCACGGGGGGCTAGAGACATTGGTTTCATTATGACAATCAAATTATGCTGAAAATACACATTTTTACTCACGGATTTTAGATATCTCCTCTTTTATCATTGAAGTTAAATCTTCTTTCCATGTATTCAGTTCCTCAGATCGTTGTTGCCATTGAGTCCCTTGTTCAGCCACAATCTTCTTGACTTCTGAGGAAATCAAGTCCTCTGTAGAAGATACAAAGGAAAAGTCATGGTCAAGTGGAACATTATTTATTAACATAGTACGTATTTTGAAGGTCTCTTCAAAAATCAGATTGTCTCCCAAATCTTTACATTTTGACACTATTCATTCTAATACCTGAGACATTGGTTTCATTATGACAATCAAATGAAAAAACACAAATTTACTTACGGGTTGCAGAGTCCAGCTCTTTCATCATTGAAGTTGAAGCTTCTTTCAAGTTCTTCAACACTTCCTCAGATCGTTGTTGCCATTGAGCCTCTTGTTTAGGCACAATCTTCTTGTCTTGAAGCTCAATCATGTTCTCTGGACTCGCTGGAAGTTACAATGAACAACAAAAGGAAATTGATTGTACACGCATTTACACTACGTATCCTTTCCACTCTTCACTGCTCACTTCACTTCACTGATGTCTTTAATTTTGAGTTTCTCCCACCTGCAGCTGTGTAGCTATGATATCCATTTGGTTCTCCACATTTCACTTTATTTTTGTCAATATTGCTATGATACCCACTATTTTCTGTATCTGTCTCTATGTTTAGTTGATTCTCCAGTTTCCAGTGGAACAATGACAGTCTTTGCTTATCTCGCAAGTACGTACAGTAAGTAGAGTGCGACTGCAAATAAATTCACACACATTTCTATACATGTTGACACTATTCATTCTAATAACTGAGACATTGGTTTCATTATGATAATAAAATTATGTTTAAAAAACACACATTATACTTACAGAATTTCTTGCACCTGGCAGTACCTGAAACACACATGAGGACACAAACTGTGCATCCACAGAAACATGCCACAATGAGGATTGACCAGACTGAACCTGTAGACGCAACACCAACTGGAAAAATAAGGGTTAGAGTTTAACAAAATACATTTGGATAATTAAAAAGAAAATCACAATGCAACCAGTGCACACATGATCAATCTGAACCTCTAAGTAGTATCTTATCACCTAAATAGTATCTTGTAATTTAAAGGGATAATTCAACATTCAGTCAGATCCTCATCTCACCATAACCCCTATAGTCACAGCAGTAGGTTCATTACCTTTAATTATCAGTGCATGTTGTTTTGAAATCAGCGGGTCAGCGACGTGAGCTGCTCAGTGAACACAATGGAGGTGAATGGTACAGGTCCCCTGTCCCTCATCAAACTCATCAAATACACAATTTTTTCAAACAGAGTTCTGCATGTGGATGCAGCAGCTGCTCCGCTCTCACCCGCGAGGCTGCAGCAGCTCGGAGCCGAAACAGGAAGCATCTGGAGCAACACCGCGTCCTCCCCAAAGTCCTCCTGCGGTAAAATGTGATGATCCCTCAGTCAAAATAGGCCGGCATCACCGACCCGTACCACAGAAGGACCGCGACCACCGGTGGGGCCGGTGTTCCGGACCTGATGTGGCCGACAGACCCTCACGTTCCGCGGCGAGAGGCTGTGACACGGCACAGTGCGTCTGTGTTATTGCTGTTTAGTGGCGCCCCCCCGCCCCCGATGGTGGTTTTTGTGAATAGAACAACAATTGTTATATATATTTATCTTACACGAGCAGCTTTCATGAAAGACGCTCCATCTCCTTTTCTAGAAAAAAAGCAGGGATTTTGCTGAAACCCAGCCATTTTTAGCTTGACTTTTCTCAGGAACGGAGACACAGAGACAGAAAATATTTCATTAATGTCAAGTTGTCATGACAAAGCCTTTTTCTGGTAATGTCACTTTGAGTAATGTCAAGTTGTCATAATAAGGACATCCCAAACAAATTTAGGGCCGGATTTACTAAAGGTTTGTGTGTATTAAAACGTGTGCAAGCGTGATTGCACACGCAAACACACGTGGAACCTGATCTACTAACCGGACACACAAAGGATTGCGTCTCTCAAACGGGCAAAATAGCACGTGCAATCCATTTAGCGTGTTTGCCTTGATGAATATGTAAATATGGGCGTTTCTGCCAGAACGTGCAAAATACTGAGAGGAGTAGATGCAAATCGATTTATTTAGCGCACGCAATGTGATTTACCAAACCAGGAAGAGATTGCGGTTTATTTACCACGTCTGAAAACCATGTACTAACTGACTCATGACTAAGACGACTTCTGGTTATGTCACCTTGATTAATGTCAAGGTGTCATAATCAAGACAACCAAAACTATGTCAACTTGTCATTACAAAAACGAATGACACTTAATGATAACAGTCATAAATGTTTAATGACATTGACATAATGTTTATGACACGTTTATGACTGTGACATGACACTGTTATGACAGTGTCATGTCACAAAGTGTTACCAGATAATCATATAACATTATGTAACATTACGACACATGAAGCAAATACTCTGGACTACTTTTTTGAAATCACTCAACCCAGCAGCCATGTCTGGAATGTAGTCCGGCTGCATTTGCCTCGAAAATAACTCTGTCTCCTAATGTTACATTATTATTATTATTATTATTATTATTATTATTATTATTATTATTATTATTATTATTATTATTATTATTAGGGCCGCGGGCAATCGCCCCGGGCACTGGTCCCAACAGCTATGAAATAGCTGCAGGGACCAGTGCCCGGGCGAAGCCCGGGCACTACTGTTATTGTGTGGATTTTTTCTTATTATTATTTTTCCACTTCCGGACGATTTTCGATTCGCTACTAGTCCTGCAACTCGAAGAGTTGCAGGACAAATTATATATCAAAACGTGCGGTTTGATCGGGATCGGGGTGCTATTACTTTTCTCAACAGTTTACGAATTTTTCGCGACATAGTCGCGAAAAACTGCGCAAAAAATTTGCATGTAAGTCAATGGGACGGGCGAAAAAAAAAGAGCGAAAAAGACCAATCATTGGAGTTTAACAAACGTCTACTGCTCAGGCATACTTTCACCTAGAGACTCCATTTAAACTTTAAACAGTAGACACAAGTCTTGTGTATTGTCGTATTACTCCACGTTTTGATAGGTCATATAGTTTTTGATCAATCCCTGATCAATGACCATGATCATTTTTGGAGAAATTATGAGTTTATAATGGGTGTGTATTGCATGGAATGTTCGTGTCAGAGTGCGTGACATCATCGGTTAGAGTGGGAGAGAGTGAAGAAACATTCTGTATTTTTTCTGGATAAATTGCCACCACGGCCACAATTTACACTCTACAGACATAATTTTTTCAGAATTTGTAAGACAAACTTGTTATCTCTCATGTCATGTGCTCAAAATATCAGAGAGACTTACAGAATTGACAGAATCAGCCTCTGAGTGCGGCCACGTCTGTCCCTGCTCCTCATTGAGTCCAATACAAATATTTTCTGAGAGGAGCAGAACGGCCTGATGTTTTAAAACTGCCAGCGTCGCCAAAATATTTACTGTAGAAACACCAAATCGTACCGAAATTTTCAGTAAGTCCTTAGAGCAACGTTGATCTGTGTTTTGTTCTGATAGGAGTTACCGTTTTCTCATGCTAGGCCTAATTGTGAGGCCGGTTTAGAGGCAGAAAATGGCTGTTTTTCTCCACGTTTCTGTCTGCCTCAGCCTGCGGGGGCCCCTATCGCCGTGGTAACCTCTTTGATCCTCAGGCCAGGGCTCGTTAACTTCATAAACAATCCACCTGGCGCTCGTTTAAATGTTTATAAACACAGACACAGCTAAATCAGACTGACACAGGATGCAGCTACTAACTAACTATGTGTCAAGTCAGTCACACACACACACACAGACTCTAGAGCCAGCTTCATGTGATTACAGTCACACACACACACACACACACACACACACACACACACACACACACACACACACACACACACACACACACACACACAGTTAACCTAATGTGGTTACAGCTCCTCCACATCAGTGCTTATAGAAAGATGATCATGTGTCTGTCTGATCAGCTCTGTCTTGACCTTAAGATCGTGGGTTTGATTCCCATGTTGACAGAGATGGCACAACCCGCAGTAGCTCCCGTGGCCCATTCAAAATTTCCCGAGAGGAAATTTTCTAGTTATTATTATTATTATTCATAATGTGGTGAATGTGCAGGTCACAACTTGTCCACCAGAGCGTTTTGGAGTTGTTGGATTGTGTATTTGTGTTTGCTGAGGGGACCTGTACCGTTCACCTCCATTGTGTTCACTGAGCATGTCTCTGCCCCGCCGATCTCAAAACAACATGCACTGCAAATTTGAGGTAATGGACCTACTGCTATGACTATAGGGATTATGGCAAGAATAGATTCCTTTTAAAGTAGGGGTGTAACGGTACACAAAAGTCACGGTTCGGTACGTACCTCGGTTTGGGGGGCTTATTTCTATTGCACAATCCACTGCAGAGCAAATAACCACACGATAATTTATCTTGAAACCATTTCATCAATGTTGTTATATTAACAAACATTGTTCACTTAAGTTTTGACTCTTTTAATGAAGATATTCTATTAACAAGCCTTTCAAACATTTGCTAATAGATATCAAACAAAACTATTTGATATCTCAAATGAACATCTATTTAAATAAGCTGCATTACTTACTGATATAAAAATAAAAGACTCTAGAACTGATACAAATACTTTGCATTATTTTATTTATTTATTTTACTCATTTAAAATAAATACAAAGTGGGAAAAGTGCATCCCACAAGTTAAAACAGCTCGGCTGGTTCCATACAAATGAATAACTTTTCAGAGAGGGGGAGAGAGAGAGAGAGAGAGAGAGAGAGAGAGACAGACAGACAGAGACAGAGACAGAGACAGAGACAGACGGACAGAGTTTGTGTCTGTGTGTGTGTGTGTGAGAGAGAGAGACACACACACACAGACAGACAGAGTGTCTGTGTGAGAGGGGGTGGGGGGGGGGGGGTGCAGGGGTGTGTGTGTGTGTGGTTGAGGGGGAGAGAGAGGGAGAGTGTGTCTGTATGTTTGTGTCCCAGTGGCTTCTTACAGTTAGCTTTATTTTGCTAGCGTCGTTAGCATCGTCCTTGTAGCTTTAAAAACTCAGTCGGAGCGACAGTTATGTTTCAGGTGACTGACGCACGTTGTGCTGCGTTCACGTGTTGACAGAAGTTGCATGTTCCCGTTTTGCGAGCCGTTCTTCAGACCTTTTTATGTTCATATTTCTGTGGTTTATGTGTAATAAGGGTAATTGGTAAAATACTGTGGGTAAGTCGTTGATCAAGTCAAGTCGGCAACTACCAAAATTATGACTGAGTTGTTTTACGAAATGAGGGACTATTCCGATTTCAGTCAGAAAGTTGTTTTTCCGATTATAGGGAGGCCACTTGAACGCATTATTCACTGCAGGCTGCAGGTCTCCTGTAGGAGTAGAGCAGAGCGCTCTGAGTGAGAGCGCTTGGTAAAAAAAAAACGACCCATACCGCAGTGCTGACAAAAAATATATACTAAATCTTGTAATTATCGGACCGATAACTATAGTGCATCCCTAGTTATTACATAGTTAATACCATTCATTAATTCTAGAGGAAAAACACTTGCACTTGACAACTGGCAACTATTATAAAAAAACAAAACAAGAAACTAACATCAATGTTGGTTTACACAGTTAAAGCAGAAGTAAGCGGAATGTTTGTGTTAATATAAGTCTTAAATAGTTATATCTTCAGACGGCAATCACTCACATAGAGTGTTTGGTCCGAAACACGGGTCTGTCAGTCACTCTGCTCTGCTGTAAGCCGAGGAGAAAACTTTCCTTGTATCCTACAACCTTTATCCAATGAGGAGAGAGAACGGCATGAAGGGCTGTGTGTGCAGCCAAGGGATGCGCGTGAATGTGGTGACGTAGGGACGAGGACCAATAGATCCATGACGGGGGCGGGGGCTGCTAACTCCATCGGCTGACAAGAAGTTAGCCAAAACGACCGGATCACTTACTTCTGCTTTAATTTAGACTAAATGCCAGTTGCTTTGGTGATGTTTTTGGGCCTGTCATATCAAGAGGCTTAAAAGCAGCAGGATAAGTTGTTGCACACAACTTGTCTTTTTTATTTTGTTCTCATCACTGTCTTTTTCGTCTGTTATGACTGTTATGACAGCTTTGAGGCTCATTACCGGCACCTAGATTGGAGTGAGGACTTGAAGATTGGAGTGTGACTGTATGCACCGAACCGTGACTCCCGTACCGTGACTGCATGGGACGAATACATATGCCATTACACCCCTACTTTAAAGCAACATTGCGGAGTTTATCAGCCTTAAAATAATGTTTCCAGACAGAAACGTGGAGAAAAAGAGCAATTTTCTGCCTCTGCACTGGTCTCACATTTAGGCTTATTCTGACAAAACTCCGTAGCTCCTATCAGAAAAAAACCCTGACCTTCATCGCCGTAAGGACTTTGTTGATGTTTCCTTTGTGTGTCATCATGCTCCTCTTCATTAATCTTTCCGCTTTCTGAGTGAAATGCTGACATATGCCAAAATGTCAATAATGAAAGAAGTTCATAGTAAAATACTGCAACATAATCATATCAGTCCATAAGCAATCATTGAATTATCATGCAGTATACAGTTGATGTATTGTAGGAAATAAATACACAAATTAAGTTTGACAAAGGTTATTCACAATTGTGAGTGTAATAGTGTGATTAAATTACCAGAAGTTAACTGTGCTATGAAAACATTTTGAATTAAAATCAGATGCTTAGTGTGATAATATATATATATATATATATATATATATATATATATATATATATATATATATATATATATATATATATATATATATATATATATATATTTTAAATCAGCCCACGTTACCAGACACATTTTGAGTTTATGTGACCTACCTAGACATACAGTCATGAGCAAAAAAAAGAGTAAAATTTTCCTTCTGATGTTCCTCATCCTGGAGTCCTGAAAGTAGAGATAACTTTTGTAATGGAGGGCAACTAAAAGATGTGTGAATGCGAAATGAATACAAAACCATAACAGTTACCATGCATCAAGCCTGTCAACCACTCAGATATGAATTTCTTTCTTTAACAGAAGAGTACCACCAAATTTGCCCATGCCCACGTGTATTTTATAACTACCGTACATGTACATACATGTACTACATAGGCTACATAGGTAAAAGTAACAGAGAATGGAAACCAAAGTCTTTCTTCCATTCTGTGTGTTAAACTACAATTAGGAGATATCTATGATGCTATTAGAGAGCTAACTATATTTTACAGGATACAGATTTGAAAAATGCATTTAAAACAACCACTTGAATAAATATGATCTCACATACCTTTTTAGTGTGTCCACTAGTCAGTTCAGCTCAGCTCACCTCAGAGGGTAGGTTACTTGTCTGGTCAAAGCCCTGCTGTAAAATGCTTTATTGGTTTGTTTTAAGCTTTATTGGCTCCGGATTAATGATTTCATACTGCAGGGCTAAGGATGTCTTGTTTCTTATGACAGTACACAGTCATCCTTGGCTTTATTACATTTATAAAAACACATACTGTGCTACTATGGCCAATGGTCATTTATCAAGAAACAAGTTGTACTCAAGTTGTTTAATTGTTGAGCTTTTAAGTCCCGATTGAACAGATTGTAAAGAAGAGTAACAATAAAATAAGGTGATTTAAGGACTGTTGGTTACTCTCTCCCATTACAGTATAATCTATACCAGGTTCAGCACAGTAAACGTTTATTTTACTATACCAAAGGCTGTGGGTGGTGACAATTGATTACTTGTCTCAGCAATATAGAGGAAGGCAATGTTGAAAATTTGTAATTAAGTGGCTGATGTACAGCGGAGGGCAGAATACACCCATGTACGCCCCTGCACATGTGAAATGGTTAAACTACATGCATCTCAGGAGAAGGAGAATAACTTAAGGCATCAGTGTAAGCAGACAAAAGGCTTTGGAAAAGAGTCTGTGCAACAGAAATTAAAGGATTACCTAACCGAGCGTACTGTAATCTATGTGGACGTTCTCGAGATCTTTGAGAGCGTGTAAGTGAAGTGGGAACTTCAACTGGGTCAGTCTCAAGATTAGCAGCAGTCTCGGCCGGCTCTTCAACCACAGGACACTCAGGATCTTCAGCTGCTTCAACAGGTGAGTTTCCTTCAGGTAAGTTGTCATCAGCTTGACTTTCCTGTACAGGTCCAGGCAGTTCATCAGTATCCAAATTTGTTTCCACAGGTCCAGGTAAGTCATCCAACAATTCCACAGTATCCACATTGGTTTCCACAGGTCCAGGTAAGTGATTCCGCCCAGGTGAGTCAGGGAAATCCATTTCCTCCACAGCGACAGTGGGAGATTCAATCGAGGCATCTAGTAAGGGCAACATGTGAAAATCTGGAAACTAAATCCTTACCAAGAAATTTCTTCACAATTGTCTTTAGGAACGTGCGTAATATCATGTCTTAAAATGTTGAAATTCAACTCCTGTGGGAAACCCCCTAAAAAACTACTCAAAGTTGGGGTACCCGTAACTGGATTTTTGAACATTCCGAAATGTTAAATTTGGCCTTAAGTAACTTGTGAGGGGTCAAACTAGGGGTTTTTCATGATTCTGAGTTGATTGCAAACATTAGTTTTACACCCAAAACACTCCTTGGTGGAGAAAAAAACAACCACACCCACTTTTCTTGTTCATCGGAACCCCCATCACCACCACCAATAGAATGCATTACAGAGAAGCCATTCCTTAGCATTGCAGAGGTTGTGTCACTACTAAATAGCCTACTCAATATAATATAACTTATATTCTATAGCCTTTTTTCTATAGGACATTATACAGACCCTCCAGGATTTTGTGATGTCACGATTGCAACTATTAATGCAAATTCAATCATGAATTCTTTGGCCTTGCCACTGCAACTTATCTGCAAATTTGCTATCATAGACCGCTGTGGCTAGCTTATTGTTTTCATATAACATTAAGTTTTATGCGGATCGGGAGCGAGAGAGAAGGAAAGACATGAGGTGCACACCAGATTTCACATACCAGTAAAAACGGAAACATACACATAGCCTACACACACACACACACTTCTCACTATTGGGTACATGTACATTAAAAGGTTGCTTTCTTTCTTCTTTTTATTTATTGCCATGGTAAATCGGCCTAAGTATTGTTTAGTTGTAGTTGGTTAGCATTAAAAGTGAGGAATTTTGGAGTTAGATAGTGCTAGACGTGTTGAAGCCATTTACAACCTTAGATCATTGACAGACATACTACTTTTTTACACCTTATGTGTGTTATCTCCTTTTTTTTCCCAAGAACTTGAAATATGTCATGTCATTGCGTTGATAACATGCATAAGAAACTTAAAAATTGTGGTAACACTTAATTTGATGCCTATCTCTATAATGCATTATTTTCATACTTATAATAGGTTATAATAATAAAAGTTATAATGCAGTTATAGCACTGTATAACTATAGTTATAAACACTCATAAATGATCATAATGCTTTATAACAATAATCATAACACACTATAAAGCATTTTATCTTGACTTATAAGGTCAGGTATTAATATGTTATAACTATTAGGAACTCGCTGACAATGCCCACATCGATAATGCATTATAAATATAGTTATAATGTGTTACAATTGGCTTATAGTCGTGTATAACTATCATAATAAACACTAATAAATTATCATAAGGCTTTATAACAATAAGCATAACACATTATAGAGCATTATAACTCTATTGTAATACTTGACCTTAAGCCATTATAAAATGCTCTATGATGTGTTATGCTAATTGTTATAAAGCCTTATGATCATTTATGAGTATTTATAATGATGGTTATACACTTTTATAAGCCAATTATAACACATTATAACTATATTTATAATGTATTATCGACATGGGCATTGTCAGCGAGTTACTAACAATTATAACGTATTATAATACCTGACCTTATAAGTCATCATAAAATGCTTTATAGTGTGTTATGATAATTTATGAATGTTTATAATTATAGTTATACAATGCTATAACCACATAATAACTCATTATAAGTATGGTTATAATGCATTATAGAGATAGGCGTCAAAGTCTTACCAAAATGGTTATTAGTCGGCTAACAGTAAATAATATGGTTAGTTAGCCAACTCCTATGTGCGACTGAAGCTGATGACCATCTGACCATTTTATTTTCCTAAATGCTAGCTGACTGCCCCATTAGCTATCAAGCTAGGAAAACATGGTGTAGGCCTATTGTCTTCGCAAGGATTTTTGCAGTCAGGTTTAGGCTATTATAATAAAGGTGATCTACTGTACTCAATAGAATACATTAGAGATCAACTATTCCTGTGCATGACAGAGGTTTTCTTTAATGTCACAAAAAAATGTCTACTATTACTACTGAATACTTAATACAACTTATATTCTACCTTTTTACATTGTTGGACATTAATCTAGCACACACGTCAATGTCATGTCAAAAACCTGGGGGCCAGATCTGTCCTGCGACAATATTATGTTAATAATGGCCCACCAATATAGCATTCACATTACTCACATTACAAATCCCATAATACACTACAACAGCTACCGTATGCTCAGTGTGCGTGCAGATTAACATTATCATGTTTGCAATCAATGTAGCACCACTGTGTATTTTTTGTACTTTTCCTATCTTCATTTCGAACAAACTTGTTTCAGTTGTTGCTGGTATGTGAAATCTGGTGCATGTCCACTGTCTTTTCTCTCTCACTGCTTGCTACCGGTCCGCATAATAAATTACATTTATAATAACTTTTTAAATAAATTTAGCGACACCACAAAATCCTGGAGGGTCTGTATAATGTCCTATAGAAAAAAGGGTAGAAAGTTATATTGAGTATTTAGTAGTATTGTGTAACACAACCTCTGCAATGCTAAGGAATGGCTTCTCTGTAATGCATTCTATTGGTGGTAGTGGGGGTTCCGATGAACAAGAAAAGTGGGTGTGGTTGTTTTTTTCTCCACCAAGGAGTGTTTTGGGCGTAAAACTAATGTTTGCAATCAACTCAGGATCATGAAAAACCCCTAGTTTGACCCCTCACAAGTTACTTAAGGCCAAATTTAACATTTCGGAATGTTCAAAAATCCAGTTACGGGTACCCCAACTTTGAGTAGTTTTTTAGGGGGTTTCCCACAGGAGTTGAATTTCAACATTTTAAGACATCATACTACGCATGCTCCTAAAGACAATTGTGAAGAAATTTCTTGGTAAGGATTTAGTTCCCAGATTGGTCAAATATCTGCTAAAATGCCCTTACTACCAACCCCAACAAGGGAACTGAACGTTGTGGAATCCAACCAGAGTCATCCTCTTCCTCTTGCTCATCACCGATGGAACTGGTGTCACTAAGAGGGTGCTGATGGGTTCGGGGCCTACGGACAGGAGTGGATGGATGATCCTCGTCCGCTACTGACAGGGGAAGAAACCCACAGGGAAGCAGGAGATCCCGATGTAAGGTGCGTTTGGGTCCATCACGGGTTTCTGGCTTCACTGTATAGACAGGGAGATCACCTGCCCTCTTGATGACCACATACACGTCAGATTCCCACTTGTCCATGAGCTTTTGTTTTCCCCGCACATTTCACATTTTTCACATTTCTTACGAGCACTCTGTCACCCACTTGCCTTGCCTTGCCTTGCCTTGCCTTGCCACTTCCAAGACTGATGTTGTCACCTTCTGATCGAACCGGGTTTCGTTCCTCTCAGCTGTCTTCAAAGCGTGTTGAGATGCGAGACTGTAGCTCTCCTCCAGTCGAGCTTTTAGGTTCTTGACATGCTCGGAGTGGGATTGATGCTGCTTGCTTCAAACAGGTAAGCCAAAACCGGTGGCTTCGTTTCGGGTGCAGTGGGTGGTTTAACATACTCTCTCCACTTCTGCTTTTGCTTTGTCTCCAAAGTTCCCAACATGTTGAGTAGCGTTCGATTGAAGCGTTCAACAGAGTTTCCCCTGGGATGGTAGGGCGTGGTCCTGATCTTCTGAATTCCGATGACTTCACAGAGCTCTTTAATTAACTTGGACTCAAAGTCAGGGCCTTGATCTGTATGGAGCCGTTCCGGTACACCGTAACAGACGATAAAATTGTCCCATAAACATCTGGCTACTGTCTTCTGATTAGCAGTTGGAATAGCAACAGTGAACTTTGTGAAATGATCAGTCAGGACCAAGATGTCTTTGGTGTTGCTGGTGTCTGGCTCAAGGCTCAGATAGTCCATGCATACAAGCTCAAGGGGACGTGTACCTCATGGATGGTTGTGAGTGTTGGTTCCTATAAGAACAGGCGTTGGGGTTTTAGGGTGCACATCTGGCACTACAAGTGCAAGGGTAGGTACCTCAGTGATGACTCCCAAAAAATCTTTGGGTGACTTCCGCATCACTTCCACATAGCCCAGGTATGGGACAGACTGCCCAGCTGCGCCCTCAACTTCAAGAAGGTTATCAAGAGGTTGGATGGGATGATCAACCAGATTCTTGTTGTAAAATGAAACTGGGACTGTAGCATCCCCGGCTAAATGATGGTCGAACTCTCAAACTGATGGTTCACAATGTTTTATTCCTTGGACCGTTTCAATGTAAACACACCGTAAGAGCTATGAAAAGAAGAAAACAAAATACAGTTACCTTTATTCTTACTTGAAATTACCCTTTAACTGCCTTTATCACACAACAATCATGTAAGTTGACTCTCCTTTTATCTAATAAACTTATTGTAGACTCACAGGTTTTACTCTATGAATTATATTTTAACTGCTACGATTGATGTTACAGTCATGAAGGAAAATTCACATTTTAACTGAAAGACAACCTCCCATAGAGTGCAATATAAAACAATAATTAACATGACATTAGCATTTTTAACCGTTCGTTTTTAACCCACTTAACAGTTTTTAACCTTAGCAGACCTTATATATACCAGACAAAATACATCCTGTTGCATTAATAAAACAACCTATGAGTTATCTTATAGCTTCATCTCACTTCAATACAGACCGACACGGCAGCTCGCCGATGCTAATAGTAGCTACCGCTAACCACAATACGTTCCACACATGAAAATATCCACGGCAACCAAACTCGAGCCGGACATAAATATAGCATGAAATGGTAACAAAACAAACCTTGTGCCCCTTATTAGCCAGGTGCTAGGGCGTTTCATGAGGGTTAGACACACTTTGCTTGCTTTTAGCATTGAAGACACTCTTTTAGCCTTGCAGACACACTTTTCCTACTGCCGGTAAAGTCCGAAGCACCGGATGTGTACGAGGTCTCGGCGAGACGCTTTCAAAATAAAAGCACTAAATATCCGTCTGCTTAATATATAAAAATAAAAGCCTGGCCTTAAAGAATGTCAATAAGTAAACATAAACACACATTTATAAGAATACTATGCTCATATTAAAGGTCATTTACACTCCCACCAAATCATTACTGGTTTTTCATCCCCTTATTAGATGTAAAGCATGAATGATTTCTAAACCATGTGACCTTTAACCTTTAGTGCTTGAGTCAAAAATGTCCATAAGCTCTTCATACTGTAAAGGATAGGTTGTGGAGTGAAAGGGGGTGATTAAACAGTCTCTAGGAGCAGGATCAGCTTCTGCACTGGACGTTCAACTATGGATGGCTTGCCAGAACGCTGTCCCTCCTTTCCCATCTTCTGATCTCCAACACGAATCTTCACTCTCCTCACTAGTCCATCTTTATCAGTCACTGTCTGTACAACTTTAGCCAATTTCCACTCGTTGCGAGGCTGATCTTCTGTCTTTTCCATCACGATGTCACCGACTTTGAGGTTTCTCCTTGGAGTATGCCAGCGTTGTCTGGTGGCGATGTTGTACACATACTCTCTTCTCCACCGGCCCCAGAACTGCTCTGCAAGGTACTGAACACGACGCCACCTCTTACGAGCGTACATATCCTCTCTGATGAATCTGCCAGGAGGTGGTAAGGCTGCAGTAGGTTTCATGGTAAGCAGGTGATTGGGCGTTAGCGGCTCTGGACTATCTGGATCATTTAAGTTGTCAACAGTGAGTGGACGACTGTTCACAATAGCTGCTGCCTCATAAAAGAACGTCCGTAGAGAGGCATCGTCCAGCCTGCCTAATGAGGGTGAAAGAGTTGAACGAAGAACATTCCTCACCGTTCGGATCTGTCTCTCCCATACGCCTCCAGCATGGCTTGCATGCGGAGCGTTCATGCTGAAGTCACACTGTTTCTCAGCCAAAAACGTAGTCAGACGATCAGCATCCACTTGCTTGAGAGCTTCATTCAGTTCATTTTTAGCTCCAACGAAGTTCGTTCCTTGGTCACATTTTATGTCACGTACTGCTCCTCTTATTGCAATGAAACAACGAAGTCCATTTATGAAAGCATCTGTCGACATGTCGTCTAACATTTCAATGTGGATAGCTCGACAGCAAAGGCAGGTGAAAAGCAGTCCGTATCTCTTTTGTACCTTGCGTCCTTGTTTGGTGAAAAACGGACCGAAACAGTCCATTCCACAATAGGTGAAAGGTGGTGATGGATCCACACGCTCAGACGGCAAATCTGCCATTCGCTGCTCCTCTGTGAATCTTCTGAGTTTTCGACATGTAACACATTGATGCAGATGCGTTGCCACAGCTCTGTTGATTCCTGGAATCCAGAATCCATTTGATCTGATCTCATTAATAGTCAAGCCTTTTCCTTGATGTTGGACCTTTTCGTGACAGTGAGCAATTATTGCCTTGGTGATGGGATGACTCTTTGGTATGATCACTGGATGCTTCAGTGAGGTAGGGAGTGATGCATTTTTAAGTCTCCCTCCCACCTTGAGGAGTCCATCCTGATCAAGAAAAGCATCCATCTGAAACAGTTTACTCTGAGAGGGAAGTTGAGTTACCTTACTGAGCAACTTTAACTCTTCTGGATACGCTTGTCTCTGTAAGTCTCTTATGATGATGCAGCGTGCGTCTTCTCGTTCTTGGACGGTGCTGTGGTCTGTTGACTTATCATGTCTGACACGACGAATGAGACGAGCGACAGCCTGAGTTGCCTTTGACCACGAAGAAAACTTTGACAGGCGGTCTGAGAGACTCAGCTGTTCCCGTGTCTGTGTGTTTAGAGTCTGAATCCTCTTGACTTCAGGATCTCCAATCTGTATTTCTGCGCTAACATCTGTAGCTGGAGGTATCTCTTTCTCCCATAGAAACTGAGGACCTTTGAACCAGCTTGATGTGAGAATCTCACTTACGCTTGATCCCCTAGATGCGATGTCTGCGGGGTTATCAGTGGTTGAGACATATCTCCATTGTTGAGGAGAAGAGCTGAGATGTATTTTCTGTATCCGATTTGACACGAAAGTGTGAAAACGACGTGCCTCATTGTTGATGTATCCCAAGATGACTTTTGAATCTGTCCAGAAATACTCAACGACATCTGTTAAACCAAGCTCCTCCTTTAAGGTGTTGCTTGCTGTGGCTGACACGACAGCGGCTGCCAGTTCTAGCCGAGGAATTGTCGTGACCTTGATTGGAGCTACTCTGGACTTTGCCGTAACAAGAGCACAATGAACACTTCCATCTTCGTTCACTTGTCTCAAATATGTACACTGTCCATAACCACATGTACTTGCGTCAGAGAAATGGTGTAGCTCCTTTCTCACCACTCGTCCGAAACCAGGAGGCACATAGCAGCGTGGTATGGTGATTTTCTCTAAATTTGCAAGATCATTTTTCCAGCGTTCCCACACTGGTTGCAGTTCACTGGGAAGGGGATTATCCCAGCCTGTTCCGTGCCTGCACATTTCCTGAAGCACCCTTTTTCCCGTGAGCAGGAAAGGGGCAACAAACCCCAGCGGGTCAAAAAGGGATGCAACCGTAGACAAGATACCACGTCGTGTTGCTGGCTGGTCCTTCAGGCAAACACGAAATCTGAAGGTGTCTGATTCAATGTGCCAGTGGATTCCCAAGGCTCTCTCTAACGTCACATCCTTGAAGACCAGATCCAGAGCTTTCACTTCAGCAGCACGCTCAGATGGGGGAATACTCTCCAGCACAGACTTGTCATTACACATAAACTTGTGCAGTCTCAATCCACCCGCAGCACAGAGCTGCCGTGCTTCCTGTGCAAGCTGAATAGCATCATTCACATTTTCTATACTAGTGACACCGTCGTCAACATAAAAGTCTTTCATGATGAACTGTGAGCCGAGGGGAAACTCACTTTCATTGTCCGTTGCAAGCTGCTTCAGTCCGTAGTTAGCGCATCCTGGCGATGACGCAGCACCGAAGAGATGCACTTTCATTCTGAACTCCTGCGGCTCTGCATTAAAGTTGCCGTCTTTCCACCATAGGAAACGTAGATAGTCTCTGTCAGCTTCATACACGTAGAACTGATGAAACATTTTTTCAATGTCGCACATCAATGCGACATGGTGCTGTCTGAATCTGAGAAGCACGCCGTTCAGATTGTTCAGCAGATCTGGGCCTGACAGGAGATGATCATTGAGGCTCGTTCCCCTGTACTTAGCCGAGCAATCAAAAACCACACGGAGTTTGTCAGGTTTTTTCGAGTGATACACTCCGTGGTGGGGAATGTACCACTTCTCTCCTTCCTTCCCTTGATCCTGAACTTCCTCTGCCTCACCCTTTTCAATGATTTCATTCATAAACTTCACATAATGTTCTTTGTACTTGTCATCCTTCGCCAGCTTTCTTTTAAGGTGACTGAGCCGTACCATCGCCAGTTGTTTGTTGTCAGGGAGATAGGGTCTCTCTTTAAAGGGGAGTGGCATCTCGTAATGTCCATGAATGTTCCTCTTGATCCCTTCCTTTAACACATCCAGGAAGCGGATATCATCCTGAGACACAGTCTTTCCGTCCTTATTGGCATCTTTAAAGTCAGACTCGAGAACCCTGAGTGCCTCAGCTGGGGTCACTGGAGGAAGCTCTCTGACAGAAACTCTGTGGCACATGCTTGGTGAGTTGTGGTGAGGTGAACAGCCTACAATACTCCACCCCAAATCCGTCTGAACTGCATATGGTTCGCTGTCTCCTCCAAGGATTACCTGCCGTGGTGCCAGTGCCCTTGAGCAATTGTAGCCGATCAGCAGACCGACTTCACATTCCAGCTGTGGTGGGATTTCATCTGCTATTTTGATGAGATGATTCCAGTGCCGTGCCGTGTCACAGGTAGGAATGTGTGTTCGATTCACTGGTATACAGTCCTTGGTGTAAGCAGGGGGGAGATCAATGTGGATAGCAGAGCTGTAACCTCTCACTCTCAAACCTGATACTCTTTGACTATGCATTAATGCATCCTTTCCTGTCATTGTTGTTAGTTTCAGTCTTACAGGATGTGTAACAGTCCGTAGACTATTACTGACTTCTTGGTCAATGAAGACTGTATCACTTTGGGTATCAAGCAGCGCATAAACAAGTCTTTCCGTACCTGGATTGCTGACAGAAGAAACCCACACTGGCACTATCATCGAAGTGTTGGTAGATGGCTCCTTAGTTGTCACACTGAGAGCCAATGTGGTTGCTGTTTCCTCTGTGGTACTTTGATTTGAGACCGACGTAGGCTTGGCTTTGGTGTAGGTGTCGTCATGGAGAAGCGTAGGATGTCTTGCTTTACATTTGTCGCATGAATGTCTATTGCGGCAGTCCTTGGCGTTATGGCCCATCCTCAAGCAGCCATAGCAAAGCTTCTTTTCTTTCACATATTTCCGTCGTTCCTCCAGAGCTTTGCCTTTAAACTCAGGACAGCGATGAAGTTGATGTTTACTGTCCTGACAAAACACACATGGTGGCTTTAAACTTGTTTTTAACTGTCCTTGTGTTTCAGTCTCTGTAACTGTCTGTGTGTGATAAACACTAGATTTACATTTCTTTTCTTTCAGATGACGTGATGAGTTAGCCTCTGATGAGTGGAGAGCGTGGAATGAAGTAATAGGATTACATGCAATTTCTGCCTCCGTTACAATGAAGAAGACAAACTCCTGGAAGCTGGGAAACTCCTGGTCAACTCTCATGACTTGAGTGACCTTGCGGTTCCACTGTGATGCTGCCCAATCAGGTAGCTTTTGGACCAATTTCTGGTTTTCTTCACAATCGTTCAAAATGTTCAGACCTTTAACATAAGGCATGGCTTCCAGACATGAGTGTAAGAAATCAGCGAATGCTCTAAGTCCCTCAGCATCTCTTGGATGGACCTTTGGCCAGTTTGTTAGTTTTTCCCTGAATGCCTTTTGTATAACAAACGGCTGACCATACCTGTGGTTGAGACGGTTCCATCCATCTTTGTAGGCTTCATCATCATTTCTATAAAATATGCCATCAAGTGTCTTTCGAGCTGGACCTCCTACATATTTTTTCAAATAATGTAATTTGTCAGCTGAAGCAATGTTCTTTTTGTCTATGAGGGATGTGAAGGAAGCCTTCCACTCAATGAACTGGATAGGGTCACCAGTAAATACAGACGGTTCTGGCATTGGGAGCCTGTTCAGAGCTATGCTATCTTGGACTGCTTGAGCCAGATAACTCACATCTGTCCTTGCAGGTGATGCTGTCATTGTGACATCAGTGGGCTGCTGTATGAGAGCTGAAGGAGGAGGATACACAAACTGATGTTCTCTCGTTCTCATCTGATCTACAGAATGAACACTTGCTTCCTGCATTACTTCCTGATCATAAGTTGTGAACCTAGCTCGTGCAGCTTTAATGTCCTTCTCTGCCTTTAATCTTTCCAACTCACGTTCTAAGACTTGAATCTTTTCTTTTTGTTTCTCCTCCTTCAATAACACTTCATACTCTGCTTCCTTTGCTGCTAATTCTGCTGCAGCGTCTGCTCTTTTTGCTGCTATGACAGAGTGTTGACTGGAACCTTTACTTGAGTGTTGACTTGGAGGTGAAGCTGTGGATCCGTAGATGGAGCGAGCGTAGTCTCTGTTAAGAAGCTCATGAAGACGTTGCCTTACAGCTTCACTATCAAATTCTCCATCTATGCCTGATATCCTTTCAAGAGCAATTTTAACAATGTCCCTTGTAACTGCCTCACAGGCATCAATACGACGTCTTGTCTCATTAGATGGAGTGAGGTGAGCTCTGATTTCTATGTACAGGTTTATAACACAGTTTTTTCCTTCTTCTAGTGTGTCTATAAGAGTTGCAATGTCATTTTCAGGAATGTTTAACTTTAACTGTTCTCTAGCCTTACGTGCCTGGATCTTCCATTGTTCATAAATGTGAGTCAACCTTTTCTCCTTTTTGTGGGCCTCCTCCTCATGAAATGCAAGCATCTTTTCCGTGGGATTCCGTAGGCGACCAGAGCGACGGAGATCCTCCTCTTCAGTATCCTTATCCTTCATCTGTTCGGAGTCTCTGTCGTCTGGAGGCGTCTTTACTGATGCTTCCATGTTGTGAGCAGGTACCACAATCCTTGACCATCACATCAGGTCCCTCTACAGTTGTCCTTGGTCAGCGGCGTGATGTGACGGATGAGGTGAAGCTCTTACTGTAGCATCCCCGGCTAAATGATGGTCGAACTCTCAAACTGATGGTTCACAATGTTTTATTCCTTGGACCGTTTCAATGTAAACACACCGTAAGAGCTATGAAAAGAAGAAAACAAAATACAGTTACCTTTATTCTTACTTGAAATTACCCTTTAACTGCCTTTATCACACAACAATCATGTAAGTTGACTCTCCTTTTATCTAATAAACTTATTGTAGACTCACAGGTTTTACTCTATGAATTATATTTTAACTGCTACGATTGATGTTACAGTCATGAAGGAAAATTCACATTTTAACTGAAAGACAACCTCCCATAGAGTGCAATATAAAACAATAATTAACATGACATTAGCATTTTTAACCGTTCGTTTTTAACCCACTTAACAGTTTTTAACCTTAGCAGACCTTATATAAACCAGACAAAATACATCCTGTTGCATTAATAAAACAACCTATGAGTTATCTTATAGCTTCATCTCACTTCAATACAGACCGACACGGCAGCTCGCCGATGCTAATAGTAGCTACCGCTAACCACAATACGTTCCACACATGAAAATATCCACGGCAACCAAACTCGAGCCAGACATAAATATAGCATGAAATGGTAACGAAACAAACCTTGTGCCCCTTATTAGCCAGGTGCTAGGGCGTTTCATGAGGGTTAGACACACTTTGCTTGCTTTTAGCATTGAAGACACTCTTTTAGCCTTGCAGACACACTTTTCCTACTGCCGGTAAAGTCCGAAGCACCGGATGTGTACGAGGTCTCGGCGAGACGCTTTCAAAATAAAAGCACTAAATATCCGTCTGCTTAATATATAAAAATAAAAGCCTGGCCTTAAAGAATGTCAATAAGTAAACATAAACACACATTTATAAGAATACTATGCTCATATTAAAGGTCATTTACAGGGACCGTTGTGACTTGGGATCCGGTATCCAAGAGGCAGCTACAGTCAATGCCGGCTATACTGACTGCAGCTGTGCACCTGGATCCAACCAGTCCTTTGGGTAACACAGCAGCTAGCCTCCCCCCCTGTGCTGGGTCAAGTTGGAGGTGTTGATTACACGAAGTAGAAGTAGGACATTCTGTGTCAATGCCAGTCCCCGTCCGCCCTGTAACAGGAACTGATTCTAGTTTAAATGGGGTCTGGGCGTAGACGGGGTCCTCTTCTGCCCAACTGGGTTCTTGCCATTGAACTTCCTCCTCTTCTCAGCAACTAATGCAGGATTGGGCTCATTGTCACACTGAGGTTTTATATGCCCATCTTCGCCGCACCGGAAACAATAACCTGGTTTAGGCTGTGATGGTTTCTTCTCCCCAGCTGATCGTTCAAGTGCTGGGTGGTAAGACTTTGAAGGACAAGAAGAATGGGGAGAATTCACTGTTAAAGCAGCCAACTGATGCTGGATCTCTGCCATTTGCTTAGTAAGCTGCTGCATAAGGGTAGTTAAAGCAGAAGTAAGTGATATATTTGTGTTAATATAAGTCTTAAATAGTTATATCTTCCGACAGCAATCACTTATGTAGAGTGTTTGGACCGAAACACGGGTCTCTCCGTCACTCTGCTCTGCTCTGAGCCGAGGAGAAAACTTTTATCGTATCCTACAGTTTTTATCCAATGAGGAGAGAGAACAGCATGCAGGGCTGTGTGTGCAGCCAAGGGACGCCGTGAATGTGGTGACGTAGGGATGAGGACTGTTATGGTGCGTTCAAGGCAACTCGTATTTTACTGACCTGTGAAGTCGTACCAGTTCGATCTGGTACATAGACTGTAAAAAAAGACGTACTGGTGCGAGTTCACGGGTCGGAAGTTACGAGTGGCCGTTATAGTGACTTTCACCGGTAAAACAGGTCGGAAAAACACGAGTGGGTTGCCTGGAACGCTACAAAGTCGCAAGTCGTGACTTGAAGCTGTAATTTACGGTTTCAAAAGCCTACCTGGAACGCAGCATTAGCCAAAACGACCGGATCGCTTACTTCTGCTTTAATGCAGCACAAAGGCTTTGTTCTTCACCGCCATAAGCAACTTGGGAATGGGCTTGGGCTAACACTCTCTGCTTTGCCCCAAGATGCTGCTTCATGCGTAGGGTTTTAGCTGCCTCACGATCCTCACCCTAACCCACTCACCAATTCCGCTGTTCATTCAAGCACACAGTCACTGACTCGACCCAGATCGGCATCCATGGATGCATCTACAACAATTAACAGAACAATGTACCTTGCATCCTGTTACTTTAATGACTATAAAGATGAGAATTGTTAGTTAAAGTTACCAAGCGGTCTGTTGGCTTCCTGCCACAGACGAACGCCGCTGCTCACACGCTTGGCTCACTCTCTCACACAAGGTGCTTTCGAGATGAACTGCGCGTCGCCTGGAAGGTTGGCGAGAGCAGGCGGCAGCAGCAGCGGGTGGTGACAGAAAGCTGCAGTCAAGTCGGACAGTTTCCAGCCGCCGTCAATACAAACAGGGAGTCTGCAAAATATATATTTCTTATGCTGTACTGCAATTGTCCAATAAATAATCAATATATTTCTCAGAACAGAAGTTTGACTATATGTGAATATTTTTTAGTAGTACAACATGAGATTCATATAATCTAGCATTATACAACAACATGTAGTGTTTGCGGTCCTAACTAAGAGCCAATCAGCTCATGATCCGGCGCGTTTCCCATCATGCCCTGAGGCTTGCCGTCAGTTGGAGTCGGTGGAGAGCAACTGCGGCGCCTGGCTCTAAAAACTGCGGCCGCCTTGATCTCGTGAGGTTATCGTTGCTGGCGCGTGCATGACGTCGGAGCAAGTCGGGATCAAGTTGGACACAAATCTGACCGGCATGCATTGTGCACTGGTCACTGGCGATCGATTCTGCGCAGGCCTGGCTCATCTCGAACGCACCTACAGTCTGACCTGCTGCTACCGCTACTGCCGTATAGTGTGCCAAGCGGAAGCTCTGATTGGCTCACACCAAATCTCATGAGACGCAAACAAATCTCGCGAGAGACACAAAATGATGTCATCACACGTCAACAGGTATTTGTGACCTGGGTTACATATAGTAAGTGGCTGATGTACAGCAGAGGGCAGAATAGGACTGATTTTATACTTTAATATGTGAATTTATATCCATATAGATTGTCCCATAACACCTGATGATAGATCAAAGGCGGTTGGCACGCGTAACGGAAACTCAGTCTGACTGAATTAATACTTGATGCAAACTAACAAGTTCACATCTCTCTCAGCCAACCACAAACAGCCTCGGCATCAGAGAGAGAATATACTGTATATTTATCTCTCATCTCAGAAAATCCAAAAGAAAAGAGAAAAAGAGTGCCACACTCGCCGACAAGGGCCGACCACAGAGTTTGGCGATGCGTCCTTTACGCACAGCCGCTTCTGATTTCACCCCCGTTGCATATGGTATTTGTTTATGTTGTGATCTTCAGTCTTTTTAGTTATAATACTTATACTGAAGTTCAACAGTGACTCTGTCCACAATCAACTCTGCAAAATAGAGTATTTTTAACCTGCAGAGCAGCAGAAGCCTCAACAACCGTCACACTGCTATAACCTGCTGTGGCCTGTTCGCTGCACAGGAAGAGGAAGAACTGCAGCCTCATCTACGTCACATTTTGTTCTCATTCAGTCTGATGCTGAGACAGTCAGCAACAAGACAACATGGAGGTCACAGCTCTCTGCATCAGACTGTGTGAGTACTATTTCTCCTTTCACTCTAAATTGATTATAACTCTGCACCTTTAATTTTATTGACTCATATCATTTAATGACTTTGATGAGGGTTTGGGTTGTTATAGTTGTGATAACTCATGAAATGATTTAAGAAATTGTGTTTTTCAGTTGCTCACAGCATCTATGTCTGATACACAGCTGTCTTCTTTGTCTCTGCAGTGGTGAATGTACTGTTGCTGCACACCGCTCAATGTCACAGCACGAACTATTCTCAGGAAGCTGGTGAGTTGACAAAGAAACATCTCTACCTCTTGTTTAACTTAAATACAATATACCTGAGACATCTAACGCCGGGTTTCACTGGATGGAGATCCGTTGCGGAACGGCTGCCGACTCAGTCTGTGAGCCGCACTGTTGTAGCTCCACTGGGCAGCGGGTAGCACAAGGACTCAAGAGGTCTCGTGAATTCACACATAATCAAAAACAGTTTATATAATCCAGAGGAGTAGTAAGAAAACAACTCAGTGGTGACCTGTTGATCTTCTTGTTGATCTTGAAAATTAATGAAGGAAGGAAAAAGCAATCGCTCAACTCATAGCCTTGATGTAGAAAAATATAGAATTTATTAAAAAAGGACCGACATTTCAAACTCACACAGGTCTTCCTCAGGGTGATCTTGAAAATTAACCAGGTGTTTATTTTGTGTTTGTGCACGATTTCCTGTCCTGCACAATCTCCTTTGTGCTGAATTGTTGCACCATAAAAAAAAAGAAAAAAGGAGCTCTGCATATGTGCTGCGGAGCTGAGACGGAGCCAGAACACAATGCAGCTGCAGCCAGTGGAGGCACACACATTGACTAGAATTTAAATGAATCGGCTCTGCTGCCGTGCAGGAGCGGAGACGCAACGCACACACATCTGGTGGAATTTAGCCGTAATTCTGTCAGACTCTCTTAACCTGTTTCTTTATCAGGTGAAGCTGTTCTTCATGTTGCTCCAGACCGGCTGCAGTTCTTTGACTATGAGTCCATCTCAGTGAACTGTGTGGGGTCTCACAGCCCAGCAGGATGGAAAGTGATGAGAAGACTCAGCTCAGATACGACTCAACAGGAGGCATCCACAGGAGTGTTGAACATTACAGCTGCCTCAGAGTCAGACAGTGGAGAATACTGGTGTGAAAATGGACAAGGAGACCGGTTCAGTGCTGTCAACATCTCTGTCACTGGTATGTTGGGAAAATATTAACTCGAGCAATTTAATACTCTTAAAAAATGGAAATATGCAGACGTCACTCACTATAAGTATCAAGTATTTTTGCATTAAGTGATGATTTCCATCAGTCTTTCACTGAAACTGTCCTGAAATATGGCTTTGTCTTCTTATTGAGGTGGTGATGTGATCCTGGAGAGTCCTGCTGTACCTGTGATGGAGGGAGATAGTGTCACTCTGCGTTGTAGAGCCAAGGAATCTTCCTCAAACCCATCAGCTGATTTCTATAAAGATGGTCAATTGATAAGAACTGGATATGAAGGCGACACGACCATTCTTAGTATTTCCATGAATGATTCAGGACTTTACAGTTGTGTGACTGGTAGTAAATCATCTCTACGGAGCTGGCTGGCTGTCAGAGGTGAGACTGTGTACATTTTCAAAATGTACTCATTTGAATGCTCTAGTTTGTGTATAGAGCTAATAGTTACAGACGGAAATTCTAAATCTTTCTATTCACATTTCTCACATCATTCACAGGATATATTCCTTCTCCCACACCCCAAGGAAAAATTCCTCAACAAGATCAAGTGTCTCCTCCTCATCCTCCCCAAACTGCATCAGTTCAGCTCTCCATCATTTTACCGGTTATTTTCACCATTTTGTGTTTGGCTGTGCTGCTCTTGGTTCTGGGACTACTGCACCATCGGAAACAAAAAGGTCTGCAAGATAAACAATTGTTCATTACTAATACAATAATTCATACATTCTCACATTTAACATTGTTACCCTTAATATTAAATTCACCATAGGTGTGCAATACACCACAATATTATTTTGCACACAATATTGACACATTTTCAGATATTCTTCCTGTTTTACTGAAATTTGAAATATTAAAGATGTGTACAGTTATTATAAAATCAACCTTTATCATCAAAATAATAGATGAGGTGATTAAAGTTAAACACAATTATGAAAGAAATAAACTTTTCTAAGTGTGCCATTTTCAACAACAATCAACACATTACTGTTGTTGATTAGGTTATTTTTTTATAAAAGGGATAACTATGCATTTACTCAATGTTTCAGTTTGTCAAGAGGCAATCACACATGATCCAAACAGTGTTACCTATGCTACTGTAACAATTAAGAAGACAAACAAAGGTATCGTTCAATTATGACTCATCATTTTTTATTGATTGTGTTGTCTTTCATTTAGCCTATATTTAGTAAATTCATTAAATTACAGTAACCCTTCATTTTTTGTTAAAGGGGAATTTCTGTTTTTACAATCTGGACCTTATTTCTAGCATAAAATATGATCATTTACTCACCCAGACAACTTTGGTGTCATTACGAGTCTTTTAAAAATAAATTAGATCCAGCCAAGAGCCACGTATATCCATATAATGAGAGTATACGGGGCAGCGGAATCCAGCCTCTATATAACGCATTATCATCTTTGAGATGATAACACATTATGATCTCTGAGCGCTACATGGCTCATTCTGATAATGATGAATCCACTTCGGCATTCGGGTCCATTTTTAGCGCAACTAGCCAGAGCTTTAGTAAGTCCAGGTTGCGGAGAGGAAGCCTGAACTTCGTCCAGCTGCTCATTTTGTTCTGACAAGTCGGAAACACGCAGAAACTAACCATAGTATTAGCAGTAGAAACAAGCCGCGTCGCGCTCAGAGATGACATCATCCAGGTCAGAGGTCAGTAGGTCAACCTACAAACCCCGGATGTTGATAACAGGTAACCCCTTACTCAAAGGGGAATAGCACTAGTGTGTCATAACAAAATTGGTGAAATGAACGAGTTTCGTGGCAGATAATGTGTTATTTAGAGGCTACATTCCGCCTCCCTGTAGACTCGCATTATATGGATATACGTGGCTCTCGGCTGGAGCTAATTACGTAGGAAGGACTCGTAATGACACCAAAGTTATCTGGGTGAGTAAATGATCATATTTTACGCTAGAAATAAGGTCCAGATTGTAAAAAACGGCAATTCCCCTTTAACAGGACTAGTTTTCCTAGTTGTACCTGTTTTGTGTTTGCATATCTAATAGTAGAGTAGAGTAGAGAATACTTTATTCATCCCTAGGATATAATGGGATATAATTCTGGTTATGAGACAACAGCTACTGTAACTTTAAGATACACTTGTTGTTAGCTAGTAATAATATCATGAAAATATTAAGTTTTATGTCATCTGCCATCATCAAGTATTTTACAACTAAAATTATGGTGCGTGTTAATCATTTTAAAGTAACATTTATATACGTTTTTATTTTATTTTACCCATATTTATAATTGAAAATGTATGTAGTTCCGGTATAACAATGAAATTAATTTTCCCTTCATGTCTCAGTTGCTATAAAGGCAGATGTACCTGTTCCAAACAACGCAACATATGCTGTTGTTGTACGCAAGAATGACAGAGGTACTAAACTTTTTTTGTTCTTTTCTTTAACTTCTTTCTTGTTCTTTGATGATCATTTTAGGTTCAGTAAGGTAAAGACATGTTTAATTAAAATGGAAATTTCACCAAGGTCAATTAGACATTAATGAATTGTGTTAAAGGTAGTAAAACATTTTTATATATAATCTGAACCATAACTGAAATGTAAGAAAACAAAACATACAAATATTATTTATTTTTCTAAGTTCAAGATAAGTCCAAGAATGTGTTGATGTCAATAGGTCCACAACTTTGCATTGCATGTGATTTTATTGATATTTACAAAGGAACTTTCATGACAGCTACAGTTTGATCTGTCTTTCAGGTCGCTGACATGACAAACAGTGGATTGAAGGATCGACTAGGGACTCTGTTGAAGCACTGTTAACATTAGGGGTGTCAACGTTTACAATTTCTGCACGTGGAAACAGGGCTTCTAACCGACATGTATCCGGTTACACGTCGGAGATTTATGATCCCTTTCTATTGCAGTTGCGGACCTGTAGTTTATAATACAGTCACATCGACATCAACTCACGATATGTTAATAGACAGGCGTCTATATGGGACAGGTTTTATTTAATTTCGAACAAATCAGCACCCAAAGATGGGAATTAGTATAATATAATTCCCCGGCATATCGCACCCTGAGTGCATACTTAGTTAATGTTATTATCTGAAGCTTTCAGGCAACATTACCACCCCTAAAAATACTGTATATATTGGTGAGAAATGAAGGAGGAAGAGGAGGGAAAAAAGACGTGTAAACGGTAATTGATTTTTCCAAACGGTTATGATTTGTTATCCGTGTACCCGTTTACATGTGTAGATGTTGACACCCCTAGTTATCATGTACAACTTTAATATTTGTTGAGTTACATGTTAATATATAGATTGAATTATTAAGAGAGAATGGTGATTCCTGATTGTTGCTAGCTGAGGGAGAAAATGTATTATTTTAGGGATACAAGGTCTGACTACTCAATCAAAGGTATCAGCACTAAATTTCAACTTTTGCTTTACATTAGCCCTCAAGTAGTATTGTTTGAATAACCTTTCTCAAATATGTTAATGGAGTTATGTGTCTCTTGCTATAGTGCTAATAATTATTTTTGTCATTCAGTATCAGAATATAGTCCACTGCATTCAATAATGTCATGTTATCAGAGGCTGTTCATTCCAATTAGTTCAGGAAAGAGCTTTGTCTGCATGGAGACAGAACCTTTGTAAGACTGTCTAACTTTATTTGTGTAACAAAATAAAAAAAGTAAAAAAAAAACAAAAAAAAAACACCAAAGTAAATCTTATTGAACATTTTTCATTACCAAATATTATAGTAGAACAGCTTTCTCAAGCAGTTTGTGATGCATTTTCATTATTTAGATAGGTGACGCATTTTTTGTATGTCTTCGACAAAATTCAAGGATTCAGGATTTTAATCTAGATTAACTACAGGTTTGCAGTGATATTAATTGAGATTTAAAAAATTAATCTGTGCCCAGCACTAATATTTTTATGTTTTATACTCGTGTCAGTGAGGTTTGTTGAGGCACAGAGTTACAAGTTAGCAGTTGACATAAATAGGAATATGTTAGTTGGTTGTCAGACGAAACATTTTTAAAATAGATAAATATGGTTCTCAGCGGTTGCCTTCTTTGTTTGCTTTCAGATGAGAACAAGAACTGACTCACAGCATCAGAGTCTAATTTTAAAAGGCAGTTGCTGATGACAATGAAACAGTTAAACCACCACACTCTATGTGGTCTGCCTGTTCTCACTCGAGGAGCTGCTATGGATGCTAAATGTACTCACTGTGGTCAACTGTCAACGTTAAACATCACGTTGACCTGAGACAGATATAACGTGACAGGTCTGTAACTGTACATTAATGAGACGGTCAAATAGTTATTGTGTAATACATTCAATGAGCTGTTGTAATAATGAAGCTGTTTGTATATGATAAAAAAAATATGAGTCAAATAAAATAATAAAGAGGAGCAGGGACGTGCACATGACTATAGAGGGGCAGGGGCTCAACATCAGAAAAGGGCAGTATGTACAATTTTTTCGGGCCTTAATATCAAAATAAATAAATTAAAATAAATTACAGTTACTATTTAGTCGGTAGAGAAAGCCTGCACAAACAAATTCAAATAGTCAGTGAAATCAAGCTGAGTGAGTGATTCCTCCTGTTGCTGCTGCTGTTCACTACATTCAGGTGATGTTAGACAGAGGACGGGGTGAGGGTTAACTCTTAACAAGCAGTTAGCTAAACAAACACAAATGGGCGCTTTTCTGAAATATGACTCATATTAAGCTCGTTGAATAAGTGGACGGCGACTTGTCAGAACCGACAAGGAAGTTATGTTGGTGGATTTATAACTCACAAGATTCGACACAAGTCGCTCCACTGTCACGTCTCATCTATGTGCGGGTTATCGATGAGGCAGCAGCTTCTCTCTCTCTCTCTCTGGACGTGCATGTGAGGGAGCGCGCACCACGGGGCAGGGCAGCCCCCCCCCCCCGCCCCTCAGTGAGGGACAGAGCGGAGCAGCAGCGGACAACACACACACCAACTTACACACAGACAGTACCGTGTGTATTACAAGGAAAAGCGTACGATAGATAACCGTGGCATTTTTACAGCGCGGTTGTTTACATCTTCATGCACAACAGGAATGCATTTATTGAAAAAAAAAAACATAAAACAAAAAGGGCACTTTTTAATACGAGGCAAAAAGGGCAGGGGCTCAAGCACCCTTTGGGCCCTATGTGTGCACGTGCCTGAAGAGGAGCCCATGCAAACCAACCTCCAAGTTGTAGTTCAATTCTGCCCTCTAAAGGCTGGACAGTGATTTGGCTTTGATGTCACTGGTAGAAAAAAAAAACTTTGTAAAATCACCATGTACATATATAAATGGTAGGATCATCCCGATTTATTCATCATTTTCTACATACGAGTAATAAAACACATGCCAGGATGGAAATGAGCAGCAGCCCATTTATACTATTATTATAACAGTGAGTCAGAAAAGTACAATAAAAGTGCATATTACAAAAACATGTGACTACACTGATAAACATTGGTCATTTGCAGTGACGGCTGGTATCAATGGGCTAGTGGGGCTAAGCCCTCCCTGCATTACACAACAAAAGATGAGGAAAAAATATTCTCTAAATAACATACAAAAGATTGTTCTAAGATTGTCTCAGTAAAATCGGAACTGGCAACAATATTAAATAGTTTCAAGAAAAACACAGGATATCTCTAAATGGGCTAATTTTAATCAGCCCCAGCTCACCGAGTCTGCTCTCATTCATTTTCCCACTGTGGATGATTGACAGGTGCCATGTCCCGCCCTCGCCATTGACTGACTGTTGGGGCTAATTTCATTCAGCCCACAGGCCGATCGGTTCTGACCAATCAGCAGCGGGCTGACGCAGGGTCAGTGATTGACAGGTGCCATGTCCCGCCCCCTTGATTCACTTGTCATTGGGGCTAATTTCATTTAGCCCAACACCGCTGTTTTCAGACCAATGACAGGAACCGGAGGAAAAGTTGTGTTGTTGTGGGAGGGAGAAGACAGAAACAGCGGCGCTAGGCGCTAGCATCACAGGTAGCATTACTTTACTGCTATAAATTAGCCTATCTTTGCTAACATGAACGAAGTGGAGAATTTAGTTTCTAAACTCACTTGGAGCACCAGACTTAAATGACATGGCGATAACAGACCAGAAAGGCCGTCGATATGAGCTGCATATATCGTCTTCTTTTTTTTTTTTTTTAATTGAGCAATATCGTCGGGTGTGTGTGCGTGCGTGCGTGTGTGTGCGTGCGTGAGAGAGAGAGAGAGAGAGACTGTGTGTGTGTGTGTGTGTGTGTGTGTGTGTGTGTGTGTGTGAGAGAGAGAGAGAGAGAGAGAGAGACTGTGTGTGTGTGTGTGTGTGTGTGTGTGTGTGTGTGAGAGAGAGAGAGAGAGAGACTGTGTGTGGGTGGGTGGGTGAGAGAGAGAGAGAGACTGTTTTTTTTTTTTGGACTAGACCCTTCTACTTAATGCAGTGTGTAGGTCTAGTTAGTTGCTATAGGCCTACTTTTGTGAGATGGGATAACCCTAACTTTGAGCTACTGCTGTGTTAACCATTTAATGGGTATAATTTATTTATTAGCCCACCCAACTAATTTGACCACCAGCCGCCACTGGTCATTTGTAACAATCAGGAAATTTATATTCTGCTAGGTCTCCTTGGCTACGTTCACACCGCAGTTGCAAGTGGCCTGAATCTGATTTTTTCGCTCATATGTGACCCATATCTGATTTGCTTTGCTGATTTGTGAAGCGCTACAGCGCAACGGTGACAGAGACCCATGCAGGCCCGACAGTGCAGCAAGGACAGTAGGTGAGGAAGAGGAAGATGAACTAATGAACGATGCGCTTGGTTGCTAATGTGTAAAAATAAACTGGGGGATTTAGAAATAAAGGCCGTCGGCCATAGCGTCACACTGAGCTGTCAGATGAGCCAGGCAGGCAGGCTGCATATCACATCAAAAGTCGGTGAGTTTAAATTCAGACTCTTTTTTTTTTTTTTAAGCGTAATGCTGTTGGTATAGGGAGGCTGATGGAGTGCAGGAGGGGTGTCGCGTTCGAATCCGACGTGATTTTTTTTTTTTTTAGCATTAAGCCATAAAGTCCTACAATATCGGTTGCCGTTGCCATGGTTGCTTCCGTAAACACTGTTGTGGCGTGATGTCACTGCGCATGCGGGTCACTTCAGGAGCTTGAGCTGTTGTTCACACAGCAATCCATAGACAGGCCACATTTAAAGACTTAATGTGAACAGCCAAACGAAAAATCGGATTTGAGCAATAGATCGGAATTGAGCATTAAGACCTGCGGTCTGAACGTAGCCCTTGTGGCTCTTGTGTTGATCCATCTGGGCCACCACAGTAAGAAAAAAAAAAGAAATAAACAGAAATAATGGTAATCCTTGAGGATCCTTGAACACTTTTTTGGTGTGGATTATAATCAGAGGACAGGACCTGTTCACACGGTCACATGAAAAATTAACTACAGACTCATTTTTCATCTGGGAACAAGCCGCCACAAGGTCAACCTGTCACTTTGAACCTTTGAACAGAGACAAGAACTGATATCAGGCTATAATTTAGGACCATAAAGAATGGAGGAGACATGCAGCCTACAGATGTCTACATTGAATCACTGGGGGCATATTCAGAAGTAAGCGGAATGTTTGTGTTATATAAGTCTTAAATAGTTATATCTTCAGATGGCAATCACAGTGTTTGGTCTGAAACACGGGTCTGTCAGTTAGACTGCTCTGCTGTAAGCCGAGGAGAAAACTTTCCTTGTATCCTACAACCTTTATCCAATGAGGAGAGAGAACGGCCTAAAGGGGCGGTCCTCTCTGTGTGTGCAGCCAAGGGATGCGCGTGAATGTGGTGACGTAGGGACGAGGGCGGGGACTGCTAACTCCATCGGTTGACAAGAAGTTAGACAAAACCATCTGATCGCTGACTTCTGCTTTAAAGTTTTAAAGCTGTAGTAATTATTTTTATATTTTTTGGACAAACACTCAAATAAACAATATAAAGAAGCAACTTAAATCCATAAAATTGTACAAACACATCATCCATAGTGTTTGTGCCGGAATAAAATTAGCCACAAGAAGAGGTGGTCCTCCCTCATAAGTGTCGCTCAAAGTTGTGCAGCGCAGACATTCGGCAGCACGACAACATGGAGATCAAGGCTTCACACTTTAAAATGACACAAAAATAACTGTCACCCACTCACATGCAAACATGACCTGCCAAAACAAGGAGGATGTTGGATAGAAGACACGGTTTATATGATTTTCTAGCGTCTCATATCAACTCCATCTACTTAACAGACCTTTAACCTTAGCTCTAGGCCTGGCAGACTTTCAGTAAGGTGTGCAAAGTCTGCTCTTGTCAGACTAAAGACACAGCGACAGCTTAAGTCACGTAAAATAGCCACAGCAGCTGTTAGACTTACCTCCTCTTGCATGTTTATTCTCACTGACTGTTGAGGTTAAAGTGAAATGTAAAAACCACATAACATTCAACAGCTACTCAAACTATATAAAAAGATGCATGTGAGCATCTTAACAGAAAATAAGAGAAAGTAATACACATTGTATAGATGGGTTGCCTTCAAGTTTTCGATCATTGTATTATATGTGACAATTAATTTGACCTTTTAGTTAACAGCTTTCAAAGTAATTGTGACTTGTAATTTTTGTGGATAGGAAAAAAAGTGACTTGAAAACAATCAAGTACAAAAAATGCACACATTTGCAGCTTTGTTGCTTATGGGGGAGTTTGCCTTGATTTCCATGACACCACGAGCTCAATTGATCAACATACAAATATATTTCTCATCATATTGTTTATGGGCCTAATACACAACAGTTTACTGCATGAGAAATGAAGATCACCATACGTCTGTTAGACATTTCTAGTGTTAGCCTTCGACTTTTTAATGTGTCTTCCAAAGTCTCATTCACACACTTTTGTTTTAATTTGACTTGATTTAACTTCTGTTGGGAGTAAAGTCTGGTGGTCGATTGATTTTCCTTTATCAGCAGTTTCTCTCTTTTGTCGAGCTTTGAGCTGCTCTCACCACCAGAGGGCGGTGTTTAGGACGCCTCAAATCAGGTCAAAGAATAAAATCTTAAGTGATAATTGTAGAGACCAAGAGAACATGGCACATACATTACAAACACAACGTGCAATTAAAGCTATAGTGCGTAACTTCTACGTGTCTGTGAATATCCGTTTCACCCATGCCACCACAAGAGGAGTTAATACAACGCTGATTAAGCCGTTCGGCTCCTCTAGCGCCTCGCGGTATTTTTCAGTATTTGTTCTTTTTGTATTTACTGTCTTGGAGCGACATTCCCGCGCTGGCGGACAGGAAACGACCAAAATGATGTGTTTTACTCGGTTTTACCTGACAACGAGAAGGGAGGAGAGCACTCCGCTGCTGCTAGAAGTAGGGCTGCAACAACGAATCGATAAAATCGATAAAAATCGATTATTAAATTCGTTGGCAACGAATTTGATTATCGATTCGTTGGGTAGCGATTAACTTGGCCCAGAGCCAGGGAAAAAAAGGAAATATTTCTTATCTTTACCCGTGTCCAAAACAGTCAGCAGCAGCAGCAGTCATCCAGCTCCAATAATCCACTAATATTATTTCCGTTTACATTGCGTTCCTGGCGGCCAGCCTGTTTCATTCATTTGCATCATGTAAAAAAAATACGTATTTTTAGCGGCGGCAACAGCAACAGCCGTGTTTCTGATCAGCCGGACCTGTGTTGTCCGGTTCCACCGCGTTGTTTACTCGCGGTCCAACGTTACTCCCACACGGACACGGTCCGCGCGGCTCGGACACAGTGTGTCACGGACATGGTCACGGACTGTCTGGACCGTGGTCTGGACTCGGTACCGGCAGCGGAGAGGCTTCACTGTCTCCTCTGTCAGCCTCCTGTCAGGAGCTGAAGCTAAAGCTAAAGCTAAAGCTAACGTTAGCTAAAACTTTTTTCTTTTTTTTCACACAATGCAAATGAATGAAGCAGCTGGCCGCGAGGAACGCGATGCAAACGGGAATAATATGGATTATAAAACAGTTGGAGTTTGATGACTGCTGCTGCTGACTGATTTGGACACCTGGAGTAAAGGTAAGAAATATTTCTTTGAGGTTTGATCAGCTGTTCCTCTGCTCAGAGCTCGGTGTGTGGAGGACTCAGATTAGAGATTTGATCATCATTCACCCGTTTTATTTTATGGTGATGGGCGCTATTACAGTTAATACCGATGTTTACATCAGATCGCTGCTGTGTGTGTGTGTGTGTGTGTGTGTGTGTGTGTGTAATGTTGTGGGTGTGCGACCGGAGGGTCCAGCCTGTCCCCCCACGGTGACTGGTGTTTATCACGGTGTGAATACGTGGGCCGGTCGCTGTGAGTGAAACTGAAAACTGTCGGAGTAACGTCAGGTTGTTGTCGGTTGATCCGGTGAATGATGAACTTTCAGGGTTGATCAGAATTTTCCTCTGGATGTAAACATGCTGCAGACTTCCACTTGTAAGCAAATCAGACAGTGCCCTAATGAATTTTGTCTATTAGCCTATTATTTTTTAATGTATTATTAGTTTAACAGCTCTGGGCCGTTCAACTAATTTAAAAAAAACTTATTTGTGCAATTTTTTACACTAATATTGTCCATTTGGAATAACATTCTGTTTTTGAATAAAGTTAGGGAGAAAGAAAGAAATGATACCAGTGACATGCTGGATCAAACTGAGAAACGACTCTCATTCTTCTCTTCCGTACAGTGTAAATCAAATTTGTGCCTTTTTTTATCCGATTAATCGATTAATCGAAGAAATAATCGACAGATTAATCGATTATCAAAATAATCGTTAGTTGCAGCCCTAGCTAGAAGCAACACGGCTATGAATGTAGCAGCTTGGTGTTCGCCACATCGTTAGCCTAACGAGCAGTAAGTTACAAGGTGTGTAGCCCGTGTTGCTGTGTGTAATTTACTGCGGGGAGTCTGTGTGCTGTGGCGAGCAGTGTGCGGTGAGTCGCGAGTGTAGTCCGCGAACCACGGTCCATGACCAGCAGCATGTGGTGTGTTGCGAGTACTGTGTGTGATGTGCATTACCGGTCACATGTAGCTACAGGGGTAGCGGTGGGGAGGGGAGGGGCGGGTTACACCGTGCCATAGATGCCAGCCGTATCGTTGTAATAACGCAGAAATCCTTTAGGGGGTGACAGAAGTTATGCACTATAGCTTTAAATAACCGCCATCTTGTGTAGTGATCTTTTGTTGTTGAGATAATGAATAACTAGAAGAAACTCTATCAGAGCTTCCTTTTATATGCACATGTTGCAACAGCATAACTGTCCTGGATAAGGTGCACACGAGAGAGTTTGCTTCTGTAAAATTAGTTAAGTGCCAAAGAAAGACGGAAGTAAAATTGTAATGACAAATTATCTGATATTTCACAAGAAAATTAACAAGATTAACTTTGTTATATCTGCACATCTTTCAGTGATGTCTACAAAAACATAAATGTACACTTCTACCTCAAAATTTCAAAAAATAATATTCATTATCTTCCTCTTATTAGGGATTTGACCACGGTGGTAAAGCGTGGTATGGATTCTACAGATTGATTACAACACCAAAGGCTGGGGGTGGTGACAGTTTGTGTCTTTACTATCTTGATTATAAATAAATAATAAGTGGCTGATGTACAGCAGATGGCAGTATAGGGCTGATGTTATTGTTTCATATGTGTGAAGGCAGAGAAAGCGGAGGACTGACAGAAGTGTGTGGACATCCACAATGTTTATAGGATTTGCCTTATACCTAAAAAGGCTAAGAAACAGATAAGATTTATATAACTGAACTGTTTCAGTTTTATCTACTACACTCATCATCTACCTCATCACCTGAATGTGACCTGTTGTGTTTGTCTCTCTAGTGGCCATTTGAGGAACTTCTGTTTTGGCTTGAATTTTTCCACAGATTCTTCTTTTCAAATCTCTTCTTGTTTTCCACATATGCACCCTAAAAAAGGGTGGTCTTTTAACCACAAACAAATATAAAATGATCGTGAAAAGAAAGCAACAATAGCTACGAAAAATAGGTATAACACTATGTGGACACCTGTCAAATGTCTCATCGTTTTTGGATTGAGATCACATTCATTGTAGCTGAAGTTTGTTTGGTTAGAAACGGTCAGGAGTGTGCACTCAGGAGCACAGTGACTCTGTCTGATATTTAAAGTCTGTGAAATAGAGTATTTTTAACCAGCAGAGCAGCAGAAGCTGCTGTGGCCTGTTCGCTGCACAGGAAGAGGAAGAACTGCAGCCTCATCTACGTCACATTTTGTTCTCATTCAGTCTGATGCTGAGACAGTCAGCGACAAGACAACATGGAGGTCACAGCTCTCTGCATCAGACTGTGTGAGTACTGCTTTTCATTTCACTCTGAATTTAAAATTAAGATCAAATTTGATTACAACTTTACACAATGACTTTTTAGTGAGGTTTTGGGTTGTTATGGTTGTGATAACTCATGAAATGATGTATTTCAGTTGCTCACAGCATCTATGTCTGATACACAGCTGTCTTCCTTTGTCTCTGCAGTGGTGAATGTACTGTTGCTGCACACCGCTCAAAGTCACAGCACTAACTATTCTCAGGAATCTGGTGAGTTGACAAAGAAACATCTCTACCTCCTGTTTAAGTTAAATACAATATACATAACTTGACATTGTCTAACTCTTTCCTCAGGTGAAGCTGTTCTTCATGTTGCTCCAGACCGTCTGCAGTTCTTTGACTATGAGTCCATCTCAGTGAACTGTGTGGGGTCTCACAGCCCAGCAGGATGGAAAGTGATGAGAAGACTCAGCTCAGATACGACTCAACAGGAGGCATCCACAGGAGTGTTGAACATTACAGCTGCCTCAGAGTCAGACAGTGGAGAATACTGGTGTGAAAATGGACAAGGAGACCGGTTCAGTGCTGTCAACATCTCTGTCACTGGTATGTTGGGAAAATATTAACTTTTTTATATCTCCTCAAAAATGGAAATGCGCTTGTTCTAAGTAGCACGTTTGTGCATTAAAAGATGGGTTCAATCAGTAGTATTTGAAATTAAATTATCCTTAAAGCAGAAGTAAGCGATCCGGTCGTTTTGGCTAATGCTGCGTTCCAGGCAGGCTTTTGAAACCGTAAATTACAGCTTCAAGTCACAACTTACGACTTTGTAGCTTTCCAGGCAACCCACTCGTGTTTTTCCGACCTGTTTTACCTGTGAAAGTCACTATAACGGCCACTCGTAACTTCTGACCTGTGAACTCGTACCAGATCGAACTGGTACGACTTCACAGGTCGGAAAAACACGAGTTACGAGTTACCTTGAACGCACCATAACAGTCCTCATCCCTACGTCACCACATTCACGGCGTCCCTTGGCTTCACACACAGCCCTTCATGCCGTTCTCTCTCCTCATTGGATAAAAACTGTAGGATACGATAAATGTTTTCTCCTGGGCTCAGAGCAGAGCAGAGTGACTGACAGACCCGTGTTTCGGTCCAAACACTCTATGTAAGTGATTGCTGTCGGAAGATATAACTATTTAAGACTTATATTAACACAAATATATCACTTACTTCTGCTTTAATGTCTTTGTCTTCTTGTTGAGGTGGTGATGTGATCCTGGAGAGTCCTGCTGTCCCTGTGATGGAGGGAGATAGTGTCACTCTGTGTTGTAGAGGAAGGGGTTTTTCCTCAAACCCCTCAGCTGATTTCTATAAAAATGGCCGATATATTAGAACCGAGTATAAAGGCAACATGGCCATTGTTAGTATTTCCATGAATGATTCAGGACTTTACAGTTGCATGATCTCTGGATCTGGAGCCTCACCACAGAGCTGGCTGACTGTCAGAGGTGAGACAGAGTTATGTAATGTAAATATTTAATTTGTTTAGTAAATTATCAAGTACTGGTAAGTATTCATCTAAATGTTAATTTCATTCATCATCATTATGTATGGAGCTTAGCGCCAACAGTCAGTTATTAGCATCTTTTTATTGTGTAAAACTATAAATGTCTGTGAAACATGAAAATGACAGGTTTTAGTGCTGGAATAAAAGATAGGGAACACCACAGGCAGAGGGATCTGGAAATAGAGAATGTTTTTACAAAGTCAACGTCCATTCATCTGATAGTTAATGAGGTATTTCTGCCTGTCCACTATAAATCAGTTCCTGCTTGGCAGACTTTGTTTTCAGACAGACCAAGTCACTCCCTTAACTGCATATTTTGATGTGTTTTGAACTTTGATGTGTTTATTGAACTTGAATTTTAGACCATTTGAATTTTTATTATGTTATATAAAATTGTCATCATCACATCTCAAGGAAAAACACTTCAACAGGATCAAGTGTCTCCTCCTCATCCTGGATCAGTTCAGCTGTCCATCCTTTTACCAGTTATCTTCACCATTTTGTGTGTGTCTGTGCTGCTCTTGGTTCTGGGAGTACTGCACCATCGGAAACAAAAAGGTCTGCATAATATATTTTTTATTACTGACATTCAAGCGTGTTGGTTTTAATCTAATAGCATTAACAGCATAACATAAGAAGTTTAACATAATATAATGTCAATGAAGCTGCAGGTCACAAAAATGTTTTACCGCCCCACTAACATTTGCCACTAAACTATTGTTTTGTTTTTGTTTTGTTTTTTTTGTTTTACGATTTGCAACTCTCTTCCCTTGTTTCTCATCTAGTTGTAAATTGCTCATTTGAGATGGCAACACCAGGATTAGACCCAGGTGAGAGTCATTTTGTCAGGAAACACAAAAAATATACATTGTATGTTTTGTATCTTTAAATAAGATGGGAGGTTAATTTATAGCTTCCTTCCTTCCAATAAACAAGCATTAGTTTTATTATAGTATTTTCCAGTGGCACTGTCTTGCCCCAAGTACGGATTTGAGCAATATGTCTGATTTCTATCACAATCTCTGGAGTAACTGGTTTAACACAGTATGTAAAGCTGTTTATTATAAAATACATGTGTACATATTAATCTTAAGTGTCTGAAAATATGACAAGACAGCAAGACACTATACATGCTACAATATGCACACTGTGACTTCAGATTCTTATTGTTGATTTCATTTCAGTTTATGCAAATGTTCGCAATGTTGATCCCTGCATGGCAGCAACCACTCCTGTCACAAACCACAAGAGAAAAAAAGGTACTTCTTTGATGTCACTGTATTGTTTCTTATAATTGTGATGGATAGGACAATGTCTCTGTCTTTGTTAGTACTTGTGCAATATGTTCCTTTTTTTAGAGTTAGTACATTAATGAAATGTATGAAATTGCTACATAGTTAACTTTTACTTCTAAGTATTTAAAAGAATATATTAAAGAATATAATACTGTAAATGTATAATGAAGTATGTATAGTTGGTCTTTGGAAACATTTCACATCTTAATTAGATGGAAAGGTGTACAATAAATAATATAGTTGGTTAACTAATCCTGTATTTGATACGGGAAGATAAACATATTTGAAATGTTTCTGTCTTTTTTTCTTTTTCTTTTTTTTTTAATCATCCAGATTGTGCATAAATATAAAATCAGCTTTTATGAAAAACTGTGTCATCTGCAAAGCATTTTTAAACTGATATTTTTTTATGTATTTCATCATTTTCTTATTATTTATACATGTCAAACTGAAAATTAATATAGTTTTTATAATGATGAAATAAAAATGAACAGTCAATTACGTTTCTAGAGAGACAGATCCAAAGAAAATAACATGCCATTATTCAATAATGATTCAGGATCTAGATATGTTTAAACCAAAGGATCATTTCATTAAAGTTAACTGTAATGTTTTTCATGACACAGGTTTTTACAGATAGGCCTATATTCAGTCCATGCACATTTATCTTAATCAAAACCAACTAACTGGAAAGTAAGTCTTGTTTCAAAAAGCTAACCCTTAGAAATGTGAAGTTCAAATCATTTGATTGTCTCAGTGTAACTGTATTTGATATTTACAGTTTAACTATGATGACAGTTGTATCTTCATGTGTCTTCCAGGTCACTGATAGCAAAAACAGTGGATTGAAGGACTGACAGAGACTCTGTAGCAGCACTGTGAGAAGAACACTAGCTGTCAATACATTTAATTTGTTTTTTTTTCATGGGTTTCAACTCTGTCTGTTTTACTCATCTGTAACCTGAACCCTGACCATCTAGACAGTTTTAGAAACGTGTGTGATGTTTGCTTTTGTGAGACCCAAAGCAAAGTGGCAACTTTAGTCACGTAAAATGGCTACAGAAGCTGTTAGACCGACTTCCCCTTGCATGTTTGTTCTCACACTGACTGTTGAGGTTAAAGGTTCAAAACCACACAACAGTGAACGGCTAAGAGGCATATTTTAAAACAAGCGTATCTCATATCTTGGTTACTTTAGATGCTACAGATGCAGGTGATGACCTGAGCATCTAATGGAAAACCACATCAGAAAATAACAGACATACGTTGCATAGATGAGCGCCTTGAGATGCTCTATGTGAAACTTTCAGAGTGATTCAAACTGGGGAAGAAATTAGAATTTCCCTGTGGTAATGGACTTTATGCACAGTTCCACTACTTCCTGAAATAAGCCAGCTCCTTTATTTCCTGTTTTACATTATTGGACCAACTAATTAATCCAGGTGTGTCTGACCTCACAACAATGGTCAGACACAACTGTGCATAAAGCCAATTGTTGTCAGTTTCAACAAACTTTCGTTATTTTCTTGTTTGATTGTTTTGGTATTATGACTCATTTGTTTAGTTGTTGTTTGTGATTGACAGGTAAAAACAAAACAAAAAAGCCAAGTGGATGTGATTGCAGTTTTATTTTTTTGTCCATGACTTTTTGTCACCATATTTTTGATATGTGCGTAATATGAAGCACATTACAGCATAGAACCATAATAAGTCAAATCATTCCTAGAGTTAAGGTTTGTGTCTACAAAAGTCTGATTCATACTCAACAATGTTATGATGTCTTTTTTTTTAGCTTTGACTTGATCTCACCACCAGAGGTCGGTGTTTACTCTGATCCGACTCATACATGTAGACTCCCATGTAAACAAGACTTGCCAGAACAAGGAGACTGGATGGAAGATATGGTTTGTATGATTTTCTAGCGTCTCATATCAACTCCATTTGCTTAACAGACCTTTAACCTTAACTCTAGGCCTGGCAGACTTTCAGTAAGGTGTGCAAAGTCTGCTCTTGTCAGACTAAAGACATAAAATAGCCACAGAAGCTGCATGCCTCCCCCTGCAGGTTTATTCTCACTGACTGTTGAGGTTAAAGTGAAATGTAAAAGCCACAACATTCAACAGCTACACCAACTATATAAAAAGATGCATGTGATAACCTGAGCATCTAACAGAAAACAAGAGAAAGTAACACACATTGTATAGATGGATTGCCTTCAAGTTTTCGATCCTTTTAATGAACAGTTTTCAAAGTAATTATGACTTGTAATTTTTGTGGATAGAAATAAAGGTGACTTGAAAACAATCAAGTAAAAAAAATTTAAACATTTGCAGTGCTTATGGGGGAGTTTGCCTTGATTTCCATGACACCACGAGCTCCATTGATCAACATACAAATATATTTCTCATCATATTGTTTATGGGCCTAATACACAACAGTTTACTGCATTAGAAATGAAGATCACCATACGTCTGTTAGACATTTCTAGTGTTAGGGTTTGACTTTTTAATGTGTCTTCAAAAGTTTCAATCACACGCTGTTGCTTTAATTTGATTTGATTTAACTTCTGTTGGGAAGAAAGTCTGGTGTTCGATTGATTTTTCTTGTTGAGCTTTGAGCTGATCTCACCACCAGAGGGCAGTGTTTACTCTGATCTGTCTCCAACAGGAAACCTCAATAAATCTGGTCAAATAATATTAAGATATGCATCAAATTCAAAGCAAACTCCTTGAATTGACAACAAAGTAATGACTAAAACATGGACAAATGCACTTGTGTTGCTGAACTAAAACTAAAGCAGTTGGTTAGTGGAGCAACAGACTGGGCTCATTTCTTTAGCTGTCTTTGGTCACATGACTTGGATGATGTTTGGTGATTATAGACTGAGGTCAAACAAAGGTCACAGAGCTGGTTTGGATTTTTTTAATCATCATCAATAAATCGTGACAGCCACCCAGGCTCAAGGATCTGGTTTCTGCTCTGACTGTGATTCCTCCTGAATCTCAGCTCTTTGTGCCTCTACCTGCTTCAGTTGCTCATTGATTTTCTCCTTGTGTTTCTCTTCTTCAGTCTTCTTGTCTGTCAGTGTCTTTAAAACACCCTCCGCCTTCTGCAGGAGTTTCTCTGTGTCATCATACAGACGGTCCTGAGTTTTTTGTACCTGCTCCAGGTGTTCCTTGGTGTTCAATATGATTCTCTGTAGTTGCATGTAGCCATTTGCTTTGTCACTTCCTGTCTGCTCCTCCACTGAAAGAAGCTTTTTGCCCATGTCATCCTTCTCTTTCAGCATCTCATCTTTTTGACGTTTGATTTCCTCACAGAGCTTGTGGAGTTCCTTCTCCTGTTCCAACACAGTTTTATCCACCTGTTCCAAGTCTTTCTGTTGCTCCTCTCTCTTCTTTAACTCTTGGTCAAGTTTTGTCTTTTCTTCTTCCAAATCCTCCATTTTAGGTATATGTGATGCATATGGTATATGCACCATATATATAGCGTATGAAAACGGCCAATTTTATGTTTGTCACATAATCAACCTATATTACAACCTATAGGTTCTTTCCGTGTGGGTTGGCTGACGTGGAATTAAATAACCGCCATCTTGTGTAGTGCTACTGTGTTTGAGAGATAATTAATAACTAGATGAAACTCCATTAGAACCTCCTAAAAAACACACAAGTGATGACTGAATATCAGATAGTGACTGCCATCAGTTTTCTTTTTTGTGTTTTTATTCATTATTACATTTTTATGAGCAGGTCGTAATTTTACACAAACATTGCTGTTTTTTGTTTTTAGATCATTTACAAATAATACATCTCAAACCCACCATATGGAGAAAGGAAGTCAAATAATGCACTCATAATGTATTCAATATGTTCAAATAAAATCACATAACATTTTGAAACAATAATACAATTCAAACTTAAATCTTACTTAGTAAATGTCATCATCAGTTGCTGTTAAATCTTTTCTTTTATTAATACCATGCTTCTTTTGTCTGGACATAACATAATTCTCAACACAACACAAATCAGCATTTATAAATCATAAAAAAAAAAATAATTTCATATAATCTAGTTTCTTTAGAAACAACTTGCTGGTGTCTTTTATTTACATTTTCAATACAAACATTAATTTTGAATCATCTCCTTGCACCTTCAGTCAGTTAATCTGTGTGCTATGTTTAACCTTGTCTAACCTTTAATGTCACTGATATTGGTGAGGCATATTATCCTATTTTCTGGAGGGGTTAGCAGAATTGAAAATGTTAAATCATGAAGAAAATTGGACACTCTAATCTTATTATGATAAACGATTGATACATTGTACATCTTATAATTGATATTTAGATTCCAATTAAAGACAATAGAACTTTTGAAGATAATTATATACATACATGACACCATTCTTACAATTTTAATAATTACACCTCTGTGGAAGCAGCAGCCAAGCTGCAGCATCATGTATTTGGGATGCCCATCCATTTCATTCTTGATATTATCTCAGTCATGTTTCAAATCTGGCATAAATATCAACTTGGACTCAAGGACAAACTAATAGACTTTTGGTGATCAAAGGTCAAAGTCAGAAGAACCTCACAAGAAACTATTCTAATTTTCCTTCCTCACAAAAACTATTACAATTTTCAAATGAATGGATGGAGACAGTAGTTTGAATAAAGATAGTATGGCCACAAGACTCACTGGTTGTTAGAATGAACAGGATGGAAGGAAATTGATTGTACACACGCATTTGCACTATGTATCCTTTCTACTCTTCACTAGGGGTGTAACGGTATATGTATTCGTCCCGTGCCGTCACGGTACGGGGGTCACGGTTCGGTGCACACAGTCACACGACGAATACGCCTGAATGAATATTTAAAAAAAAAAAAAAAAAAGTTGTGTCCTCACTCCAATCTAGGTGGCGGTAATGAGCCTAAAAGCTGCCACAACCGTCATAACAGACGAAGAAGAGAAGTGATGAGAGTGTGAAGTTAGAGGAGGAGAGCGGTCTGCTTCATTTAAATGTCATCGTGTGGCTTCTTAATGAAACACAACGGCGGCGGCTCGCGACCATAGACTGTGGCGGTCCACCGGACAAAGAAGTCCGTTAGCGATGTTTCACGGATGCGCGATGCGTCGCTAGAAACGCATGAAACACGTTAGCGCATGTTCAACCCCCACCCCCGCCCTCCCCGAGTCAATCACTGATGCAAGGAAAAAGACAACTTGTGTGCAACAACTTATCCCGCTGCTTTTAAGCCTCTTGACATGAACACAGACAGGACCAGAAACACCACCAAAGCAACTGGCATCTAGCCTGCATTAACTGTGTAAACCAACATTGATGTTAGTTTCTTGTTTTTTTAAATAATAGTTGTCAGTTGTCAAATGCAAGTTTTTTTCCTCTAGAATTAATGAATGGCATGATAACACAATTTTATATTCTATATATTTTTTTTACTTTTATAACACAAGACAGATTTTAGTTTTACATTCAATAGTGTCTGTTGTACCGAAACCGTACCGAACTGTGACCCCTAAACCGAGATACGTACC